>NW_010338211.1:677-18876 GCF_000700745.2 Antrostomus carolinensis
GGCCGCAAAACCCTTTAGTGAGGCTTTGGCTGCTCACTGGGGTGTTGCTGAGAGGAACTCGTGAACCGAGCTTGCGGTTCTGACAACATCATTCATTGTTCACCTTGTGACGTGAAGGCTTTGTGGTATTTATGAAAACTTCCCCACAGCCTTATCTAAGGAAAGATATTTTTTTGCTGAACGTGCGTTTTCTTTTCTGTGTGACGTGATTCTGGGGATTGGGATGGGAACATCAGCTGCTCCCATGAAATGGATGTGGGCAAATATCACATGAACAGGAAAAGAGAGACTTAAGGTGGATGACTTATCTCTATGTGTGTAAACATGGAATGATTTTCCCTTGTGATCAGAGTCCACTCTGGTATTCAGTGCAGCTTATATTCAAGAAAATATTTTGATTCCATTACATAGTTTTAGAAGCAGCATCGAGTCTAATAACTATATTAGAAAAATACATGCTCCCACAGCATTACTCATGTCATATTGTAATAAAGGAGGTTATCCTTTAAAAAATAAAACAAAAAAAACCCCTAAAACCAAACCTTATTTTTAAGGTCTTGCAAGCTAGGCCAGGAGTATGTTCCAGCATGAAGCATGACACACAACTTCACTTGACAAACACTTTATCTCTGGAGAATTTTTTATTAGTATTGGGAGTATCTGTGAAACTATAATTGTTTGGGGAAGATAAGGATGGAATTAGTGTTACTGTGGCTTGTCCTTTATGGCACTTTTATAATGAGTGTTTCAGCAATCCAGTGCCACTGATTCACACAACTTTTCCTGGTGCAGAGAATTATTTTCTGTTGTGCACGTTTGCAGTGTGAAACTTTACAATAAATAAATAAATAAAACTTTTTGCTGTGGTACTTATTTTGATCTATAGTCTTAAGTTGCAAAATATTAAAGCATTTTATTTCCTTCCACTGAAAGAACTGATGACCACAAGTGACTTAGTTTTTCAGATCTTGTTAGTAAAATGGTTTATAGTTTTCAGTATTGAGGGGAGAGGGTTAAAAAAAGTGAAATTTCAGGTGGTGTAAATGTAAATTATTTAGCTCATAACTTTCCTCTGGCTTTTTTTTAATGTTGTTTTTTTTAAATAAAGGGCTACCTTGGTAAACTGGAATGGCTTTAAGGAGCCATTTTGTGGAAATAGGTGCATGCATCTTATTGAAGTGTGGCCATGCAAGCCACTGATACACTGAATAGCTCGTTTGCACTTGCACTGTAATAAATATATCTGAAAAGGGTCCAGATAGAAATCTCTTGGGATACCTTATTGGACAAGGGAAGGAGATGCTGCAGCTGCTGCTTTGATTAGTAAACTTCTTTAATACACTTCTTGTGCTCTGTCAATGGTGATCAAAATCCTGACTGAATTTCTGATGTGACATGCTTAATTAAAAACTGTAGTATACTTAAATGGATATTTTTTTTTGGGGGGGGAAGTATCATTCTGGTCTGTTTTGTTTAAATATCCCTTTAAAGAGCTTATTGGTGAATAATGTCAGTGTATTTGGATGTGTTTCCTTTGTCCTTCTGTTCAAATGTTTTGTCTATTTATAAAAAGAAAGGCAGAGGAAAAATGTTATGGTACTGGTATTATGCCAAGAAAGGCTTCAGAAAATTTATTTTTTTATTTAGTTTGACTCCCATTCAACTTTTATTTATTTTTAATATATTTATATGTGTATGTGTATATATATAATTTTTTTTTCCTTAATGGTGGGTTACAAAAGTGTTGACCTTCTCTTTCTTGTGAAGATAACTTGTCCTAGGAGTATCTTTATGTTTAAACAGTGAGGGGTTTTTTGTTTTGTTTTTATTTATTATGTGAGGTAAATTATGTATGCCAACTTCTTAGACTATCTGGCAGCATATTTACAAAGAATATCACCAAAAACAAAGGGGGCACTTTTTTAAAAAAAAATTCAATACAATTTTGTGATGATGTGCATGTAAAAGCTGCTCCTGGTATGGGTTTCCAATAAAATCTTCTATTCAAAAGAGACCTAGTTTAGTTAGCAATTATGCAAGCCTTTGCACCCTTATTTTAAAGCCTTTCCTACAGAGAAATTACTTTTCAAGAGCAAAGTCTTCTGCTTCCTGGAGACAACCTTGTGTGACTGACAACTGAAGATGCTGCCATGACATACTGCCCGGTCGCTGCCCTGGATGTCAATGTCTGCACAGGAGGGACAGCTTAATGGAAGATGAGCTGTTCTTTAATGTGCCACAATGGAAACTGCAGCACTTCCAGAATCCTCCCAATTAAACATTTTTCACAGAGACAATAACCCCTGGGAGTGGGGCATGAGGTGTGTCTGAAGGTCGAGGTCACTTAGACCATGTAGTTTTAATCTGCCTGTATTCCAGAGTCAACACGCTGGGACTTAGGAGAGTGCCAGCAAATCAACTGATGTGTTAACCCTTGGTAGCTTCACAAGGAGGACGGTGCTGAGCAGTGGTTGTCACACAGCCTGTGCCACAGCCCCCTGATGGCAAAAACCCTTCGGTTATATCCAGGCAGTTTAGTTTGTTGACATACGTTAGGGTTGCAGCCCTTCCATTTGAGGAGGCCTTCTCTTTGATCTTCACATTTGTGGCTGTTATTTTCATTAGTTTTAAATCTGCGGGATCAGCATTTTTTGGTAACTAGTGATAAGTTCAGTTCTATTTTTCCATAAGGAAGTAAGTGGGAAGAAAGTAAAATCTTTGATATATAGTCACAGTATAAAGTAGAACAACCTTGTGTGTCACTCAGCTCGTAAGCACTCTGTGTTTTATGTAACAGCCTAAGAGAAAATAGTCATTTGGATACGTGTTCTTGCTGTTCTCCTGCATAGCCTGGAAAAGTTCTAAATACCTGATTTTTTAAAAAAATATTTTTCTTTAATATATTTTTAAGATTAAGCTAGAAGTGTAGCTCCTACCTCAGTAACTGATCATGCATGTATCTCTCCTCATCTGATATTTTGACTCTTGTCAAGCTCTGTTATCGTAGGACAGAGTAGGAGATGCCACTGGGCAGCTGTTGCTCTGCACTGCAGATATGTATTTTTAATTGTTGTAAGTGTAAAAATTAAAAAAAATAATAATTTTTTTTAAAGTGTTGTCCTTTCCTCTTCCCCTCAGTGTGGTCTGGGCCAGCCCTCTGGGGAGAAGTTGAACAACTCGAGTCCAGTGCTATTTTAACAGGGTGTGCCAATCCTGTCACTAACTTGTGTTTTCTATCAAAATGATTTAGACTTGAAGGTATCTGCTGAACTTGAAACTTTCACCCATTTTCCTCATGGACTAGCAGAAACATCTTGTCACTCTTCCCTGATTGCTGAAGGAGAGAGTAGTTCTCTGTAATTATCTAGGTCAGTGCTTCCCAAATCTTTCTGGTTGTGACCTTTCTTCCATCTACAAGCTTCACCTCTGTCAAGATAAAAATCCCCAATGCCAGCGTAAACAATTGACTTCTTACTAAGTGGTGACCCTTCCTGGGGTGACGACCTCTAGCTTGGGAACTGCTGATCCCAGCGTGTGTGTCAGGATTGTAACTTCCCTAGTCCTGCCTCTTGCATCCCCTGCCACTTCAGATACTCCAGTAGTGCTTTTTGGGGTGTCTATAGCTTTCAGAGGAACACCAGACAAAACTACTTCTTGAAGTTAATTCCACACAGGAAGAGAACCTTACAAACGTGAGCCTTGGCTGTTACTTTTGTACAGGAGTGGTGGGGTTCTGTCAGGCATCAGGACTCTGAAATCCTGATTGCTTTCCTTTTAAGCTCACTTTCATTAGGTAATCTGTGTAAACCACCACTATTGTCGCTGTTGTTATCATCAATTGTCATAAAATGACCTGTTTGAATTTATTAAAATTCTATAATATGGACTACCATGCCTCTTGGCTTTTTATTTTTAAAGTCATGTTTTACTTATCCTAGTAGGTATTGGAAAAGTTCTCCTAAAGGATGATGTTGGCAAACTTCTGCTAAAGGATTTGCAAATATGTTTCTGAAATATAGTTCTTATCACCAATTGCAGCTGATTAATTCAGTGATCTGCCCTCAGGTGTTTAAACATCAAATATTTTTCTTTATCTTTGGCAGACATTTTAATCTACTACCTAAATAAGAACCAAAGAGATATTAAAAAAAATAAATGAACTAATAAAGTAACAACACTGTCTTTTATAGCATTTTGTGCATGTGTGTGTTTACAGCTTGCCTGTACTCTGTCATTCATCTCGGATATCAAAGTTATTTGGTAAATTTGTACAGTTACAAAAAAAACCAATAGTTTCATACGACATTGCGTATGCAGTAAAAGGTACAGGCTTCTTAGTGCTTATTTCTGAGCAAGTAATTAGGTTTCTAATGCTTTCACAAGGGAAAATAGTTCATGCTTTTAGCTGAGTTGTTAAAAAGCTGTGCTGCTGTGTACAGGATTATGAATCAGTAGAGGCTTTGAACAAGGTGATATGGTTACGGTTTCTTGGAGCAGAAAAAATCAGAACAATCTTGAAACTTGGAGTTTTCAACTGCCACACTAAAAGCATAATATAAAGTTTGTAGCAGCTCCTAAGAACCTGTGAAATTTCAATATCTAAAACATCAGGATGAAAATGTTTGCAGGTTTTATATATTTTACAAACACAGAGGCATATCAAACAAAAAGCCTTATACAGAGTTTAGAAAAATGTTTTAAAAGAAATCAAGACGGTGTTTGCACTGAGCCAGCTCCCTACTGCGTGTCTTCAGAAATTTCCGTCAGCAGAAACGCTGTCACCCAGCAGAGCAGCCAAAGTGGGGGACTGGGAGTGTCTATACAATGGTGTTTATGGCAGCAGTTTAAACTTTGATTTTCAGGGTACCTTAAAAGTGTCAATTCTGGTATTTCTCTTATAGAATAATCTATAAATCTTGTAACTCAGTCTTTTTTTTACATGATTTTGTTTGTATTTGTTCTAGAGACAAAAGAACAAGTAAACAAGTGGTGCTCCCTTTGTGTTAACTCTGTGCTATAGGAGGAGTGACCTTATAGCTGTAACATGGTGGTGCCATTGAAAGTAACATAGTTAACATTTTTTCATGCCACTGCTAAAGGTTCCTTATGATTTTGAGGTTGTTTCTCATTTTCTGTATGGTTTGTTCCTCCTATGAGATGGGAATAATACTTGTTTAATACTCAGAGGGGTATTGGAAGGTGTCCCTGCTGATGGCAGGGGGATTGGAACTAGATGATCTTTAAGGTCCCTTCCAATCCAAACCATTCTATGATTACAGATCTAATTGATACAGGTAAATATCTCACCATCTTCAAGAAGTTGTTATCTTTATGTGTGAAGTTTAGTCAGTTTAATTATGTAGAGAAAGAATTAAATGTTGTTCTGGAGATTTAAAAGCTTTCACCTACAACATGTAACTTTAGGAAGAAATACACCTTTGTGAGCAGCTTCATTGCTCATCACTTCCATATGTAGGAGAATTAAAATTAATCCCTGAAACCAGCATGTTCAGCCCAAGACTGTCATTTAAGGTTGGATGCTGGGAGAGCTATTGCACAAAGTCCTTGTTCACATCTGTCACTGACCATGCATTTTCTTCTTTCTTTTCCATTCTACTTCTTTCCATTCTACCTGCTGTTCCACACTAGGGAACTGGTCTAAATCAAAAATATAGCTTAAAAAAGAGCAAACCAACAACAAATAAACAAAAAAATCCCACAGGCACTACTGCCAGCTCCAGGGAGAGGATGAGGGGGCAGGAATTTTAGCCAGAGAAAGCTGCATTTTCCTGGCAGCTCACTTTTAAATTTACTTAATGTGGTCATAAAACCTCAGACTGAAACGTTTCATGTAGGTTGGTGTGTCTTAATTGTAGTACGTCCAATATTTATTATCAGTAGAGGAACGCTTTACCCTAATAATAGCAAATGCCAGTGACTACTTTCTAGAGCAGCACTGGCAAAAATATCGTTTAATGGGAAGAAGTATCTGGTTAAGGTCATGTAGTAGGATGAAACGGGAAAAAAACTGGCTCCAGCAGGAAAGACGACATCCTCCCCGTAGCTGAGGATCTGAAATTAGATACCTTTTGTGCCTCTCAGTGTTGAAGAAGATGTCAATGACCAATTCAGAGTGATTGAACTTTGGATCAACCATTTTCTAATTAAAATATTTATTTAAACGGATTTAAAATATTAAACAAGGAAAGAATGTTTAAAAACAAGATACTGCAAAATTAAAATAGTGACAGTTGAACTTTTTACTAACCCAGTTTTTAATTATATGTAACTTCAGGCTGTTAAGCATGAAACTTTACCTTTGAAAAGTTTTGATTTTTAGTCTTTGCTAACTAGAAGTAGACAAAGCTGGAAAATAGGTAACGACCACAGTGTACGAAGTGTAACTCCAAAGTGACTGGAGAGTAGGCTTCTCACTTGCAAAAACTGCCAGTGTGGTGTTTACCCTCCTTAAAAATCAGATATAGTAAAAGATCTTAAAAAGCGACGTTGTTTTATTTCTTCCCTTAATTCTAGTGTCTTGGTTACACTGGGGTTTATACTGGAATTACTTGGTTGCGTTAGAATTACACTTTTTGTGCTGACACTGTTGGTTGGTTTTTTTTGTTGTTCATTAGAAGTTATTCTTTAAAACTTTACATTTCTATTATAAAGATTTTTTGGTCAATATTATTGATCGTTTCTAAGGAAAATGGCAGTGTGTCTTCTCTAAAAGCAGAAAATGGACTATTGTAACACTAGCAATGTACATAAGTGAGACAGACTTTACATTTTCCCTCAATTCTCTTTACATTTGTCTCTATAAAATGACTGTGTGTTTTAAACTGCTACTGAGCATCTTTATTTTTTAATGCCCTTGTTTTCATACTATATTAATCTGCATTATTTTTGTAGCTTGACTATAGTTCTCTTTTGCTAATTCTGAATATAATCTGTATGTTCAGATTTTGTTCAGTGTTCTTCCTTTAAGCATATGTTTGTTTTTAGCTTGATGGTGTTACTGTTAAGCTGCTATTTCTGTTAGAAATTGTCTTTTGAGATGTAAATAGATAGTTGTGTAACTTGTTTTATGGCAAAGCAATGTGTTTGTTACGTCCTTTTCATCCTCTTGGATTGTGTTTAAGCCTTGTGAGTTAAAAATGAGCGGTGCTGTGAAGTGATTGTTTCCTGGTTCAGGTGACTGCTTGTGATGTGCTGGCTTTTGGTTGTCTGCTTCTGAGATCTCCCCAAGCGTTGTTGTAGGTAAATAGAGAGGCAAGGTGCCCAAATACGACTAATATAAGGAAACCAGTTGTAAATCAGAGCTCCAAGTCCAGTGTAAATACTGCGGCATCACGGAGGCAGGGGAAAGGGAATTTTACCTCTTGCGGAATGAGGAATAGTTTGTTCAATGAAGTGTTGGAGAGGACAGCTGGAATAAGAGACGTGTCCATCTGTGGCGAAATGAATCTGTGCTTATTTTAACAAAGAGAATGGCCAGATCTTCTGAATAGGAAGAGGATAAACTTAATTTAGGGGAGAAGGATTCAGTTTTGCCAGGGGATTTAAAAAGGGAGATTTGGCAGAGTACACCAGCTTTTATAGCCTGAAGAAACCCTCTGGAGTGGGCAAGAGGTGTTCAGCCTGGCAGCCTCTGACAGCCGTGGGCCAGTGAGGTCTGCCGTCAGTCAGCTCCATGGACAATGGGGAAGATCTTTCTGATTCAACCCTAGTACAAGTCATTGTAGCATAGATTTTCTGTTATCCTTTCTTCACCAATGTATTTTCTAAACACTGGTGGTTGTATTGCCTTTTTTGGAATTTGTGAATAAATGTGGTGTGGGTTTGTTTGGGGTTTTTTTCCTTGCATTTTATTTTAACTTGCATTGACTTCATATAGTTTCAAGATAACAAGCTTTACCTGAAGATATATCCTCAGTGTGCTGAGGGAACCTTGGCAAGGGCTGTGATTCCTTTGTGAAGCCTTTAGACTACCCAGAGTTGAAGAATTCTATATATGGCATGGGCCAAGTGAAGCTCTGTCCTTGGTGTTGGGTTAGAAGGAGGTGTGTTTTGCTAACCAGTGAGAACCAGAATGGCTCCCTGGTGTGCACCAAGATCTTGGGAGCGTGTCTGAATCCTGAAAGATCCCAAGTTGTTTGTCACAGCCAGTCACTGAAAATTTGGTCTTGAAGCTTCTTTTTGGAGGTAGCTCTGAGTATTTACCTCTAGTCAGTAAAATGTCTTTTGAGGAAAACAGGCTTCAGCAAAATTTTCTGAAGACTCCTGTATAGTAGATGACTTCATACCTTTCTCTGAATATCCTGTTATTTTCTGGAAGTTCAAATGTCTACTTAGACCTTCAGGTGGCATTGGATGATTAAGTTTTTCACTGGTTCCATAATCTGTGTATGAAAACTAGATGATGTAAATTGCTTTATTTGCAAAAACTTGTAAGTCTCATTTTAGAACTGACTTCTAAATCTGTTGAATCCAGCATATTTAGTATATTGTTAACCTAAATTAGTGCATATTTCCTTTATGAAAGACCAAAGCAAAACATGAGGTAGTTATTGTAAATGTATAATATATGGTTTAGGGATTAATATTCTTAATCTCTTTCATTAAATTATTTAAAAGAGGTTCATTAGTTTTAAGAAGCTCAGTACTAACATCTATTCAAGTGTAATTATTATGTGAATTACTTTAAAGTGAACTTTTCATGACTCTAATGGTAAGTGTTCCACTGAAAAGCTGTTTCATTGACTTTGGTAGGGGTGTTTGTAGAAATGGCAGATGTGATTTGTCCTGAAGCGTTTTATCAAGCTGTTCAAAATTCTACAACTAGACATAAACATCCATTTCATATTCTGTATAACTACTGCCTACAATTAAAAAAGCCCAAACAACCCTGTATGAAATTACTCATTGCATCTCTCAATCTCTCACATTCCCTTTCCCCTTCTTTCTTTTTAATTAAATGAGAGAAGGACAGCTTTACAGCATAAAGATGAGCCAAAGAGAGGGTGTTTGGGGTGGTGAGATGAGGCAGTGTGGCAGGCAGAAGCCCTTTGGACTCTGGATCCAAAGTATCAGAAGATGTTTGGCTCGTTGCTGTCCCTGGGGTTGCCATGGCTGAAGTGACTTTGCTGATCTCCACTGTTGTTGTATGCTGCAGGAGAGAAGTTGCCTGAAAATTACTTAAGCCCCAGTACTTGAAAGAACTCAGAATTTTGAAACATAAATATGTTTCTTTCTGTCATGATTTACTTATTTTCTGTTATTCCAGCTTTGTCTCCAATTTTACTTAGAAGTGCCAAAAAGGCCTCTTTCTTCTGTCTGAAATGATGATGATGAGACTTTTAGGTTTTTAAACTATGGCAGCAACTGGAAATATTTTGAGAAAGATGTAGCTAAGAGCAATATAAAATTGAGGAGGGGAAAAAAACAGGGGAGGGAGAGCGTATAACAAAACTCTTAGTTCATTTTAGAGAACTGGTTTGTTTGTGTGAAGAGCTGTAAAGCTAGAACATAGGCATTCTTACTAGAAAATATTGTTGACCTATTAGTTTTTGTAGAAGGGCTCTAAACTCAGCCCCTGGGACCTTCCACCCTCTCAGTCCTTTTGAAGTTCTTAGCTAAATTGCCTCGATTACAAAAAAAAAATGCTCCAGGGAAGGTGAGTCTTTATTTTCAAAGATACTATTTCCTAGGTGGTTTTCTTTACTATCTATATGATTGTCTTTTTAACATTACAATTGAAGGATTAAAAATCTGTCAGCAACCCCCAAGCCCAGGCTTCAGTGACAATGCTGACTCAACAATAACAGACTCCTTACCACTTGTGTGCTCTTTAGCCTCCAATCTTTATTCATGCCCAGAAATTGGGAAAAATAAATAAATAAATAAATAAAAAATATCCCACAATCTGTTGTAGAGAACAACTGCTCAGACTACAGGCCTGTGTTACTTTTTTTTTCCCCCTCTTAAGAAAAATAAAACCTATCTAAATACCAATTTTTTCCCTCTTAGAATCATAGGATCACAGACTGGTTTGGGTTGGAAGGGACCTTAAAGATCATCCAGTTCCAACCCCCCTGCCAGCAGCAGGGACACCTTCCACTAGACCAGGTTGCTCAAAGCCTCAGCCAGCCTGGCCTTCAACACTTCCAGGGAGGAGCAGCCACAGCTTCCTTGGGCAACCTGTTCCAGTGTCTGACCACCCTCACAGTGAAGAACTTCTCCCTAATATCTCATCTAAACCTCCCCTCTTTCAGTTTAAACCCATTTCCCCTTGTTTTGTCATTAACTGCCCTTATGAAAAGTCCCTCCCCAGCTTTCTTGTAGCCCCTTCAGGTACTGGGAGGCCACTATAAGATCTCCCTGGAGCCTTCTCTTCTCCAGGCTGAACAGCCCCAACTCTCTCAGCCTGTCCTCACAGCAGAGCTGCTCCAGCCCTCGCATCATCCTGCTGGCCTCCTCTGCACTTGTTCTAACTGGTTCCCTCTTTGCAGATACTAACATTTGAGACCAAGAATCCAACGGAGCTGGCTGAGCGCTTACGGTCCGTGTGTGGAAACCAGAGCAACGCTTACGCTCGGCTGCTGGAGTACCGACTCAATGCTCTGCGGGGACTCTGGAACGCCCAGCGCCAGCTGGCCTTGGAGGAGCAGCACGACCGCGAGAGCTCGGGGGATGAAGAAGCACTGGCCTTGCTCAAGCGTCAAGGCTTGTTACAGCAGCCCGAACAGGCACCGTTTACTTCACGAATGGGGCTTCTATTGGTCTTTCCTCTCATTCAGTCTCAAAGTAGAACAGACCCTTCTCTCTGTAACATAACCGCTGAGGTGCTATTGAATTGCCTTCGAGACTGCCAGCCTTTGAGTTTGACTAAGGAACCAGCTGACTGTCTCAATGGGATAGAGTCTTTGCTCTGCTCCTGGCTGGAAGACACTTCTGCTTCAGGCCAACAGATTCCATACAAGCAAAGAGAAAATGCTGCTGCTGCCCTAGTTGCCTTGGCTTGTGCAAGGTGAGGAGCCTGTGCTGAAGTGACATGTTGTGGTTCATAATTGGTAGTAAGTGTTAATATTTAAATCTAAGAATCAAAAATGATGTGACCACACTCTTGATACTGATTTTTGCTTTACAATAGTCTTTTTCTTTCTAATATTTAATTACTGGTTTGGAAAGGGTGAAACTGATAAGCTAAGCATTTTTTTTTTTTTTTTTTGCATGTATTTAGCATATGTAAAAAAAGAAGGATCTAGGTTAGAAATACCTCTTGTGCATATTGCTGCTTCTACTGCAGTGATCCCTTCTAAGAATAGTTCCAGATGTTTTTATCATGGGGGAAAGTTCTCTCATGTTTCCCTTTGTACTTCCCCTTTAATCCTCTAGCTTATGCACCTTCATTTGGCTGTGGAAGGCATTACTAATGAGTTTCAGGGCAATTCATTTCAGATTTCGGCGTTGCTTGTGAAACATCTGGTGGCATTTTTTCATTTTGATGCCAGTGAAGAGTTCAGTGTAGGCTGAACTATCCCATGGCCTGCATGGATTTAGTACAGCATCAGGTGATTGAGGATGAAAAGGCCATAATAACACAGAATCACAGAATGTCAGGGATTGGAAGGGACCTCAAAAGATCATCCAGTCCAACCCCCCTGCCAGAGCAGGAACCTAAATGAGATCACACAGGAAGGTGTCCAGGCGGGTCTTGAATGTCTCCAGAGAAGGAGACTCCACACCCTCCCTGGGCAGCCTGTCCCAGGACTCTGTCACCCTCACTGTAAAGAAGTTTCTTCTCATGTTTAAGCGGAACCTCCTGTGTTCCAGCTCACACCCATTGCCCCTTGTCCTACCATTGGGCATCACTGAGAAGAGCCTGGCTCCATCCTCCTGACATTCACCCTTTACATATTTATAAACATTAATGAGGTCACCCCTCAGTCTCCTCTTCTCCAAGCTAAAAGACTTACTCTTTCTAGGGGATGGGGCTTCATGAGAGAGGGAGGAGTATACAAAACTTAGCCTGCGAAGCCATATGAACACGGGTCTAAAGTCACTTGATGCCTTTTGAAAATCTTGGCTTTAATGTTTCTCAGATTGCAGCCTTGTCTGTAAAGTTTAACTCTGATTTAAGATGTTGAAGTTCTCAGATGTCATGATTTGCTTTAAAAAAAGGCTTATTCAAATGAAAAACACTTAATTTCTAGTGTGCTTGTTCTAATGAAGTCAATGAGAAATCTGCTGTATGTGGCAAACTTCTGCACTGACAACTGCCTTATCTAAAAGGCAGTGTACTTGAACATAGCTCAGATAAATTGGATTTGATAAACACCATCTCATTTATTTTTTTCCTAGATGTCAATTTGCAGGAAGTATGGGATGTTCTTTTGCAGCTGAATTTGTAAAAGAGCTAAATTTCAAATACAGCTTTTGAAATGAAGGTTGATCTTACATTTTCTTTGCAAATCTGTCTTGCATTGCTTACAGAGTTGTAATATCCTGACATGCTTTGTTCACCTATGAAAGCCTTGCATTTTTCCTTTAAATATCTAAGTCATGTGTTGGGCACCATTATGAAGAAAAAGCCTTCAAAATGAGACTGTTATTGAGATTCCTACTTGCAATCTTGGGTGCTTCATATTACTAAGAATAAAACAACAGCATGAATATTGCTTTAAATAGTTAATTGGGGTGCTTTGAAGTATTCACTGTCAATTTTCTCCAAGCTGAGGTTTATCCATGAAAATGACAGTGGGGAAAAGAGGGTTTGGGGCGTGGAGGAGGAGATGCTGTTAGGAAGTTGAGGAGCTCAGACTGACAGGGTGTGACAGAAAGCAAAAGGGTATATTCAGCAGAGCTCATGGAAAGGATCTCTTCAATTGATCAGTCATGCTTCTGAAGAAATCAATTCATAACTGGCTATTATCATGTCTAAGATGCAGTCAGGATTCTCATATTTAGCTAGGCTATTATGCCTGGAAATAAAGCCACCACATCTTTCAGAAGATGACTTCTTCCTAACACCCTGACCTTTGAAACAGAAACTGTAAAATATATTTTTCAAGACTTAGGTATCTCTTTATTTTTACAAAATCCAAGCATTTTCCACTGTATTAACATACAGATTTCATAGGTTCTCCAAATAAAAGTATTAAATTTATGAATGAATGAGAATTATAATTAGAGTTACAAACTCCACCTGTTTGTAAATATCATAATAAAATTTTAAAGCAACACACTTTTAGACAACAGCCTCTCCTTAGGTTTAATTTTGTTTTCAGAGGTATCTAATCATGATGTACATTTAAATGCATCACTTCAGAAGGGGAAAAGCTTCCAAATTTGTGTTTGGAAGCAAAAGTAATCAGACTCTTGATAATAAATTAATTAGTTTGATCTTTTCTATTTTAGTCAAGAAAGCCATCTCTAGCTATGTCTGCAACAGCTCTTACTAATGCTTTGGCTCAGCCCCAGGAAGACCCACAGATTGTACTTGAAGATCTAAATATGATTAATCAGCTATGAGAAATATTGAAAGTAGCTGTCTGTAATAGATGCAAGATGGAGGTATTTCATCATGTGCCTAGATTGCCTTTACTGAACATGTTGTTTATGACACGGCCCAGGGTTGCTGATCTCCCTGCCTCATGGTGCTTCCTCCTCTTCCAAAAAGATAGCGTGATTTAGACCAGCAGTTTGCCAGCATTCTTCCTTTGTGTTACCCTCTCTTCCTCTTTTCACTTCCTCCACAAAAGAATGAAAATCATCCAGAAAAGAAATGCAAATTAGAAAAGAAGCTTGATGACATGTCTTGGATATTCTCTCTTTATGGTACTGGATATTATATTCTACAGAGATGCTGTTGTCTGTGTTCATTCAGTCTTGTTTCAATAGACATCTTTAATTCATGTTTTTCTTATCCTTTTAGAGGGTCGCTGAAAACCTTTGTTCATACAGTGCATCTATTACAGAAACAGACTGATCTGGGATCCTTGCCTGTGGCTGATGTTTTATACAGGTTTGTGGTGACTTTTCTAATTGTAGCACTTTTACATCAGCTCTGAAAATGTGTAAGTGCATTTATAGATACATGTCTTTAGATGTGATTAAAAGGCTTTAGCATTATTGAAAGCTCTAGGAAAGATTGAAATTTAGTCAATTGCAGAAGAAAAGCATCAGAAAGTCAAATCTAAAAGGATCTGCTATTTGGTTTTTGGGTGTTAAGTTTTTGGGTTTTTTAATTAGATATTGATGATTCCTTTAAGTGACTTATGAACTCTGACACAGAATAATTACTTAAAATATATCTTCATCTTAACTTTTGATTTAGCTAGTTTTTGCTATCACTGTTCTCTATGCATCTTATTTTATTTTCTGCTTAAAGGTTGTTGCTTTTGGAGGGAGGACCTGGATCACCCTCTTGCTTGCTTGGTGGAAAGCATATAGTGTCTTGGGGCTTTGAAGACATGTTACCTGCACCTGATGCCAACAGTAGTTCCAGCAGTGAAAATAAAGGTGAATTATTTCATGACTGTCAATATGAGCAGGGGAGGACAAGGTGCTTTTTGTAGTGATAATTGTTTAAAAATTAATGTAAAGATTCAGAGTTGGAAGGGATTTCTCCTTTTCTGTTGGACGTAATGTAAAAGCAAGTACTGTACATATCAAATAACTGAAAGCTGAAGGGTGTAGAAGGACCATCTGGAGAGAGAGCTGAGCATCACACGACTGTCTTGAAGCCTGATATGTAATGAGATAGGGAGGGCAGCGACTGTCTGGGCACTTTGTTGTTTTAGTCTGTCCATTCAAAACTGAAGTTTTGAAAATATAGACCTAATTGACTGGAGTACTGAATTGTTTACATTGTTTGGTATGTCATACCTATTCTCATCAAGTTAATCTAACTAGATATGTAAATGATTGGTTTGCTTTTTTAAAGTTGATTTGGGGATCAGAAAAAGTTATCCTGTCTTATATTAAAATTAAGAGGCTGAATCTCAAGTTTGGTGTGTTAATGATAGTATGGCATATAAGTTTTTTTTATTACAAGGTAATGGGGTTCATAAAACATTGCTTTTCAGTTGCTGAGGGTCAGATGCTGGTTTAAATTCTCTAGTCATCAGTTTGTAGGAAATCATCAAAAGCAACAGATACAGTGACCCTCCCTGACTTCAGTGAGATTTTGCAGAGAGGTCAGACTGAGTTTGGGTGTTATCCACTCGTTAGTCTCTCAGTAAGCGTAATTTATTTGTGCTGTGCACTATCACTGTATTCAGTAGCTAGCTGTCATTGGCAAAACATGTTTATTTTTAGAAGTACAAGTTCATTGCTTTTTTTTTACCTTTCCCTCTTCTACTTTTTTTTCTGTCCAATCTTTTTTATATGTTCTTTTTTATGCTTTCTTTTGGATTGCTTTCCCTGAATTAATTCTCAGTTTTTGCTGCTTTGTTTGCTTACTTTTTTTGCCCTAAATAAGAGAGTTCACATTGCTTTAGGAATATTAGTTCAAGCTTTGATGACATCTCATTAAGTTTATTGCAAGCCATAAGAATTTACAAATCCGAGTTGTCATTTTAAGCTATCTGCAAATTTACTGAACACATCTGTATTTTGAAGAGGTTTTCTTGCTATAGGAGTGCTAGATTTTTTTTTTCCCCCTAGCTGACTATTCAGATTCTGTGAACTTGGGGAGTGCTAGATTTTTTTTTCCCCCTTCCCTAGCTGACTATTCAGATTCTGTGAACTTGAATAGGTTGACTGGACTGGTTTATTGACATCCCTGTTACACAGCTTTGCCTTGTGTGTCCCACCTTGATTGTTAGTAATTACTGCTTTGTGAGGGAGAAAACTGTGTTTGAAGTACATTTTGTCTTAATTTAGCAGTGTTCAGAGGTGCAAGGATCTGCTCACTAGCTTTAGGAGAAGCGTAGAGTTGTACCAGAAATTAGATCAAGGCTCAATATTAGATTATTCCTTCCCCACAAACAGTGTGTTGCACCAGCAGTCCTGAGCAGGAAGGCTTGGATGGCCATAAGCCTTGCTTGTATTTTATCTTCCTGACAGTTCTGAGTTCTGAACAGCATTTACCTGTTGCAAAAGTAGAAGAAAATGATCCTCTACTCCTTTGCATCATTGTGAATCTGTTTAGTAGCAAATACTCAAGTTTTTTTATATTTAAGTAAAGGAATTTTCCACTTGAAATGAGTTTGGTTGAATAGTCCCGTTTCTAAGCATGGTTGTGTATGCTCATCTAGTTCCTACTGTGTTTACAGTTTCAAGTAGAGTGTAGAAAGAGCCAGTTCGAACTTACTGTTTGGGGGTTTTTGTTTTGTTTGTTTTTCACAGCAGCTTGGGCCATAGTACCTAAAGACAGGGCTTTAACACTGAAATGAGAACACAACAGAGGCAAAAAATTATTCAGAAATGGATGATGTACATTTGAATCATGAAAAAACAGGGATGATGTACATTGGAATAATGAAAAAAGGTCACTAATGTAATTTGTTATCTCAAAAGAGAAGCAGAGTGACTAGCACCTAATTCTTGTTAAGTTTATTTGGCACAGCTGGAGATGTAAATAGCCCTAGTATTTGTGTGAGTTAAGCATGGTGTGGACACCTCCATAAGGCTTGACAAAAAATGTAAAACTCCTGTAAAAAGAATGGACTTTGACTACGTTACAGTAGCTCTTAGATCACCAAATAATAAATTCAGTATTAAAAAAATGGTCCTGACCTGTTGGCAGTGACCTGTCATCAGCATCTGGTGGTTTTCAGTTGCTGCAGGAGTGTCATGCCCATGGAGAATTTCCAGTTCTGTACATTACAGAGGAGGTCTCTCCTCTATTCTTTCTTCCCGATTCAGATGCAGACTTGGGGCGCTGTCTCGCAGCAGATGGGCTCTATCTTTACACAACTAATTCAGTGGGCAGAGGAATAAGCAAATTAGGATCTGGATTACACGGTACTTTGCGGTAAGTGGCAGTTCAATATTTGCTCTCGGATGTTAGGTGTAACAAGGGTAGCACATAGTGTGTGTTTTCATTAAATGCTATTTTAACATTTTGGTTTTCTTATCTGAAATTCTCCTTGAGTATTTTTCTCTAGAACTGTAGAATAATTTAGGTTGAAAGGGACCTCCAGAGGCCCTTTAGTCCTACTTCCTGCAAAGAGGTAAACTAGCAGAATAACTAGTCTTTTAGATTTTATTTTTTTAATGTATAGTAAATTGGTTTATTTTTTGCTGAGAGGGATATATTACAGACTAGTTTTGTGACCTTTTTATTTGTAATTGTACTATTGCTGAATTTGTAAGTACTTGTTTTCTAATTATGTAATTCATTTTATAAATTATTAGTGCAGATGTGACTCACTGTACCTTCTCGCTTCTTTCTTGCTTGGAAGTAATGAGGCTTCTTAGGCTTGAAGTCTTTTACAATAGAAGTTGCTGCCTTATGCTGACTTGAATTGAAGTTCAGTCAAAGTTCAAGAATGTGGTTGGGAGTTGTTGTAAAAAAGAAAAATAGCACAAGGTTTTAAAAGGTTTTCATGTGCTGCTTTTTGCCAGAGGTTTTGTGTACTGCCGCAATGAGGAGATGGAGACGGGCTGGGTTGCTTTTGGCAACGGCAAACTTCTTCATCGGCCTGTCTCTTTTGATAATAAACCTCACTCCCTGTTCCAGGTTGTGGATCAGCATACCCTTCAGGTAAAAGAACAGTTCATTGCAGAGTTTGAGTAAGAAAACACTCTTAATTAATCATAATCATTTCTACCTTTAATTACTTTGTCCTTGAAGTTTCTTCTCTTTACTTTGTGAAACTGCCTCTTTATAAACCCCCACTGAAAGCATTTCATGACAGAGCTTGTAAGTTACACTACAGATACTACTCTGTTTCTGTGTGTTAGTGTGTATGTATGTATCTGCTCCTGTATACACACACATGTATATGCTCATACACTTACACTGCACTGTATTCTTACAGCATTGTAAGAGCTAGAATATAGTGTGGTCACATTATAAAACAATCAAACAATAGCAAAATGGACTTTAACTTAAACTGAAAACATAATCTTCCTGAACAGCTCATTGTGCTTCTACTGTAACAAAATCCAGGTATTGTTTCTGATGGAATTGTGTTTTGTAGATAAATAACTGTCAACCTTTGTAAAAATGGATAGTGTGTTTACTTTG
>NW_010338212.1:0-9760 GCF_000700745.2 Antrostomus carolinensis
AAAAAAAAGAAGCGGCAAAGAAAAAAAAAAAAGCAGCGAAGAAAAAAAAAGAAAAAGAGAAGCGAATAAAAAAAAGCAGGGAAGAAAAAAAAGAAGGAAAGGGGAAAAAAAAGAAGCAAAATAAGCAAAGGAAAAAAGAAGCAAAGGAAAAAACAAAAAAAGAAGAGAAAAAAGAAGGAAAAAAGTAAAGAAAAAAGAAGCAAAGAAAAAAAGGAAAAAAGCAAAGGAAGAACAGAAAAAAGAAGCAAAAAAAGAAGAAAATAAAAAAGAAGCAAAAAGTAAAGAAAAAAGAAGCAAAGAAAAAAGGAAAAAAAAAGCAAAAAAGAAGAAAAGAAAAAAGAAGAAAAAAACAAAAGAAAAAGGAAAAGTAAAGAAAAAAGACGCAAAGAAAAAAGCAAAAAAAGAGAAGCAAATAAAAAAGCAAAAAAAAGAAGCAAAGAAAAAAGAAGCAAAAAAGGAAGAAAATAAAAAAGAAGAAAAAAGTAAAGAAAAAAGAAGCAAAGGAAAAAAAGAAGTAAAGAAAAAAGAAGTAAAGGGGAAAAAAAGAAGCAAAGAAAAAAAGAAACAAAAAAGAAAGCAAAGAAAAAAAAGCTGCGAAGAAGAAAAAAAAAAGAAACGAACAAAAAAAAAAAGAAGCAAAAGGAAAAAAAAAAGAAGCAAAGAAAAAAAAAAAAACCCCAACCCAAAACCCCAACCCACTTTTGGATGAGATTTGAGGCCAATCAGGCGCCGGGAGCCCCGCCTGCCTCCCAAGTGTCAACTCCAGCCTGCTACTCTCCCAGCGTTAACCCCTTCAGCCCAGTCCCCGCCGGGGCCCGATCCTGCCCACCTCGGGATGCTGGTCCTGCCCCAGGGGCTGGGGTTTGGCACCCCCCACACCCCTCACCCCACCGTGGGAGGATTTACCCCAACGGGGGGTGATTCCTCTCCCATTTCCCCAGCATCCTTGTGCTGCTGGAGAGCACCAGGCCCTTGCCAGCTGGAGAGCATCTCCTGTCAGCCTGCAAGGCAGAAGGTGCCTGGGGAGGTTTCATCCAGCCGTTCCCATGTCCTTCCCTGAGCTGGGGACAGAGAGGGCTTTGGGAACCCGGGAAAGCTCTGGCAGTGCCATGGACAAGGAGGTTTCCATGCCCTGAGCAAACAGCTGGCTCCATATGGGGCTTTGCTTCGGCTGGAATAAAGCAACGAGCTAAATCAGAGCTGTGGAAATTACCTGTGAGAATAAAACGATGCAGCCAGCTCCTCCTGCCTCTTTTAAAAAATTATTGTTATTTTTTTTTCAGGGGGCTGATGTGCAACTTCATTTAAAACCCAGGTTACTATTATTATTATTATTTTTTCAGGGGGGTGATGTGCAACTTCATTGAAAACCCAGATTTCCCCCTTTCAGACAGAGTTTTTCCCCATTCCCTGACAGTGAGTGACAACCCTACAAGTCTCAAGCTGTAAAACCCAAGTCCTTGTACTCAGTGGTGGCAGATACCAGGAGATGGGCAGAAACACGCTGTCCCTGGCTGGGAACCTGCTCAGCACCAGGGAACAACCAGTTGGAATGGAGTAAAGGAAATAAAACTCCTTATATATGACTCTTTCTTTCCTCTGAAGCCCTCCTTCCCCATGAGTTCAGGAGATTCCTGGCTTCTGGAACATCCTTTGGGAGGCACTGAGATATCCTGGGATCTCCTTGACGCAGTTTGGGGATGGTGGGTCCTATCCTGCTCCTGGTCCTGATTTTCTGCAGCTTTTCCAGGGAACAGCACGTGCTCAGCCTGGGTTCGTGCTCCTTTAACCTCTCTGAGGATGCAAACCTGACAACCTACATTTACAGTGTGACCTTCATTTTTTTTTTCTCCTTAACCTAATCCTAAAATGATCCCAAAAAGGTAAAACAACATTTGACACCTTGGGATTCCTGGGAAACCAGAATCCAGCCACAGCAGAGCAATGGGGTGTGGGGTGAAAGGCTGCTCTGCCTTTACTCCAGGATGTATTTACATCTGCCACTCTATTATTATCTCCATTTAAAAGCCACATCCCTACCTATATAGTAAACACAGCCCTGGCTCTAAATAGCAGCATGGCCCTGGGGCCAAAGCTCTGACTACTTTGTCATTTTAAAATGTGGGTTTTGTAGGAGGGGAGGAAATAAAATAAAATAAAATAAAAATTTAAATAACGTAAAAGTAAAATAAAACTTTAAATAAAGTAAAATAAAACTTTAAATAAAGTAAAATAAAACTTTAAATAAAGTAAAATAAAACTTTAAATAAAGAAAAATAAAAATTTAAATAAAGTAAAATAAAGTAAAATAAAGAAAAATAAAGAAAAATAAAGAAAAATAAAGAAAAATAAAGAAAAATAATAATGAAAAATAATAATGAAAAATAATAATGAAAAATAATAATGAAAAATAATAATGAAAAATAATAATGAAAAATAATAATGAAAAATAATGAAAAAGCAGCAGCCGTAGACATGGTGCAGTTTGAGCTGGGACATCTCTCCAGGGTTGCATAGTGAATATGTTCCCTCAACACCCAGCACCTTGGCTCTTCTCCCAAGGCTGGAACTGCTTCTTCATAGTGACCAGGATGGGTTTTCCTCCTTCTGCAGCTTCTCTGGGCTGGGGGGAGGGGGGGGACACACCAAACAAAACCCCAAACAAATCACAGTTTGCATTTTAAAATCAGAAATAAAGCACAGAGATGGAACCAGAAGACAAAAATGAGCTCTAACTCTGTCTCCTCCAACCCCAAACCCCACGGATGGTCCCTGCATGGCCACGCATCTCCCTAAGCTTCTCTTTGCCGCAGGAAGGTAGCGAGGAGAGGTGATGCCCCTGCTCTGAACTAGGACAGGTACAGCTGCAGGCGACACTGGGCACGTCTCTCCGACAGGATGTAATTTATTCCCGGCTTTCCGCTCTTGGAGCTGCATCTTTGATCTTGGAGGACATGCTTGCATCTTAGCTTGAAGGCACCGCTGGTTTTCATTAGCGGCTCGCTCTGCAAACAGTAGCTGGAATTTCTTGTAGCCTTGCTGGGCTCGTTACGAACCAGCTTGAAGGCAAACTGGGAGACAGCAGAAAAAAACCCCCTCACTTTGCTGTTCCTCTGCATCAACTCCCAGCAGAGGATGAGGCACCCCAAGATTTTTTTGGCGATGCTCCAAGACTTTTTGGGGTTCCTGCTTCTTGCAGGACATGCTGCCACCAAACCTTGCCTGAGGCTCTCATTTCCATGGGGCTGCCTGAGCATGTGAAAGCCATTAGCTCCCCAGTCACTCTTGATTTAAAGACCCTTTTGATCAAACAGCTTGAAAACGTTTGCTCTGCCCCTGCTCCCCTCTGCCTGTCCCCCACTTCCCTCCTGCATCTTTCCCCGAGAGCCAAGCCCCACACTCCTGCCACCCAGCACCCATCTCCCAGGGGATTTGGGGCTGCCAGGATGAGGTCCACGTTGCATTTACTGTTCCCTGCTCTGCAGCAGTGAAATTACCCTGTTTCAGGAATTTCTGGGATGCTTTGCTGTTCTCTCCTTGTCCTACAAATGGGATCACATCCAAATTGCCAGAGCCAGGCTAGTGTTTTAGGTATTCCCCTGTTGGCTTTACCCTCTAGCCCAAGGAAAATATTTGAGAAAATTATTTAAGGGATCAAGAAAGCAATTATAATATATAAAAAATATATATATATTACCACTAGATGTCAGTGCCACCCTACACTGCACGGCGGGAAATCCTAAATCCAGCCCTGTGAGCTTGCTGCTCCAGATCCTGGAGCAGAGGAGAGAAGGGATCCTGCAGCCAACTCAAACCCCACCTCATCTCAAAAGGAACAATTCCATCAGTTTTCCTTTTAAAGGAAGCAGGTGAGAGGAAATCTCTGCCAGAAAAAAAACAGCTGGGTTTTAAATCAGGGTCCTGGTCTTGTGTCCTGATAAGTTATCTTCAGTGAAACCATCTTAGCAGCAAAATTGGGCAAGTGAGATCCAGGGAAGCGGTCACTTGCTTTAGGTTTACATGGGAAAGGGAGATTTGGGCTTGATTTGGAGCCAGAGAGAACCAGCAAGTGAATTAAATAAGAAAATACACCATCCTGGTATAAATCTGTAATCACTGCATTGACGTCTCACTGCACGACCACAGAGACCACGAGAGGGCCCTCCTGCATCAAAAGTGATTTAAAAAATTAAAATAAAATAAAAAATTAGAGTTTGGTACCTCAAAACCCTCAGAACCCCATTAAAAATGATTTTACCTTCCCCTTAGTGCAATATTTGACCCTCCTCGGTGCAGCAGCCTGTCCCTGGAGACAGTGCAGGATGTTCCTCAGCTGTGAGTGATGCTGGGGATGAACCATAATTCCTACTTTGTCCCTTAAAGATGGGGAAATCAGGGGGTTTTTTAAGGATTTAAGAAAGGGCAGGGATAGCCAGGCTGGGTCTTGGTTTATCAGCCCATGATGCCTGTCCTGAAAATTCTTGGTGCCACAGATGCAGTGTAAACTGGGTACATCGACAGCAAAGGACCATGGTTGTGATTTAATTTGATTTGCCTTGATTTGAAAGGATCCCACTTCTGATTTCTCAACCATCTTAAGGCCTCTCCCTATTTAGTCTCTATTTTTAATTGTATTTTGATTTCGAGTCCAATCCATTGCATTTAATTACATTTCCTACCTTGATTTGCATGGTAAGGAAGTGTCACCAGAGGGCAACCTTGCTTCAAGGGTGGTTTTGGAGCTCCAGTTGCCTGCAGGTGTGGCTGTAAGAGAAGCAGGTTTATGGCTTTCAAAAATTAAAGAGCTAAATCCTATTATTTCCAGCACTGCAAGCTCCTCCCAGGCTTTATGCTCCCTGAGGAGCTGCTTCTCCACTTCCCAGCTGGGTCTTGAAGCTTGTGAGGTGTCCTGAGACCAACACATCAGTGAGAAGAGACTCCAAGGATTGCCTGGTTCTTCCCCAAAATCCCTTGCGAGGTTGTGTCTGACTTGGGGTTAAAACCTTCCAAATCTGTCAGAGACCTCCAAGCCTGCCCTAGATCTGCTTTCCTATGAACCAGCCCATAAATAGCACTAAATAAATATAACAAGTTATAATGAAAATATTGAAAATACTCTTTTGTGGAAAAAAAACCCCAAAAACCAACATATCTGAATCCTCCCCCTGGTCCCTATTCTGCTCTCACATGTTTTATGGGCTGATGAAAATGAATGAACTTCATAATGGTTTGCCTGAGTGATGATTCTGTGAGCATCCTCAGCAGCTGGCTTGTGAATCTCCATCACCCCAGGTTGATTCCAGATGTGCAGAATTTTGACAACCTTTAGGGTTTACCCAGATCTGCAGTTTGCCCCCTTTTTTTTTCCAAGCTTGGTGTCTTTACACATCTTTGGTTTATATATTTCTAACATGAGCGTTGCATAAAGCTGATTAATCTGGGATGGACCCTGTCTTAGGCAGGTGGGTACCATATAGAGGTGTTATAAATCTTCAGGCTGAAGGTGTGTGTATGAACAAGAAGAAACACGTGATACTGGGGTTTTTTTGGGGATATATTGGACCATCATCTGGCTCCTTTAAATTTCTACTTACTGTTTAAAGCACCCTGGAATAAAAACCTGTTTATCTTTCTTTAAACAAGAGTCTTAAATATCAAGGAGGGTCAAGAGAGAGGGATGAGCTGGATGCATCAAGAATTGGATGCTTTCTGGGTATATAAAATATCACCAACCCCAGGACCTGCAATACTGGCTGGAAGTCAGGCAAAACCAAGCTTTATGATTTATTCAACATACCTTGGTACTTCCATCTCAAAGCCTTGCCAGATGCCAGAGGTGACATTACATGTTGGGACCATGCGAGAAGGCAGCAGATGCTCCTGCTCCAGGCACAATGAGACAAGGCAGAGGGATCCTTCTGTCACCTGTGCATGGAGGGAGCAAACTGATTTGATTTTGAGTTGTGTTGCTTGAAGATGTTGAAAGCACAGATCCTCTTCTCTCACAGGGCAGGTAAAGTGCCATCCCTGTTGCGTAGATGGGATGCAGGGAAACCCAAGGCAGAGCATCCTGCCCATCTCCAGGTGTTATCATCCAGAATAGAGCATCTAATTAAATTCAACATCTTCCTGGAGCAAGGATGGGGCAGGGTTTAGGTGACAGAGACCTCCACGTGCTCAGGTTTCTTGTGTATCTCTCCCTCAATGACCTTACCTAGACCCAGCCAGATTTATTTTATTTTATTTTTCTCCAAGCTTTTCTTTCCTGGAAAGCTGCCTAACAACTCGTTTTGACTCATCTTCAGTCCCTGGAGAGAATCCTTCTTCCTGCCCATGTGGTGAGGAGTTGGGAGAGCACAGCCTGAACTTTTTGGGTGAAAGCCCAGGGCCTCTGCTCTGCCAGCCTTTCAGCCAAAGACAAGTGAAGGGCTTGCAACGCCAGCTTTTCCCTGCTTATGACCTTTCCACTCTATCTTTGTCCTGGAGCTCTCAGATGGTCTCTTTAAAACTATTTCTTTTGTGAACTGGAACATCAAGAGATATGTGAGAAGTTTGGGCTGTAGTGGGGTTTTTTGGGGTTTTTCTTTTCCCCTTTCTTTTATTTCTAACTTTACACCCTTGGCATTGCAATGATGATGGGGAAAAAAAAAAAAGAGAAAGAAAATAACTTGTTGCTTTCTGGAGGTGCTTGGGATGAAGCAGGAGGAAGATGAAAGAAGGAGGGTCTACACTGCAGACCAGCTCACGCTGGTATTTTGAGATCAGACCTGGGTGGGATGAGTTTTATCTTAAAGCAGTTTCTAGGCAAAAATCAAAGTAGGAGCTGAATTTACCTTATATACCTTATTTTCCATCGCTGTTTGGTGAGGTCCAAAGACATCTTCCATTCTCCATTAACTACTTACCATGTGCTCTGTCTTAGGTCACCTATATCCAATCTATTTCCATTAAATCCAGGCAAACTGGACGTGAAGAGCAGCCAGATTCAGCCCCAAACACCTGGGAGGACATGTAGAGTGAGACCAAGATGTTCTCTTGTGCCAGCTCCTTCCCACAGCTCTAAAGGGCTGTGGGGTGCAAGCAACTGCCAGGAGGTCCCCAAAAAAGGGACCTACCTGCTCTCTTCTTGTCCTGGCCCTCCCTGTCATGACCAATTGCCCCTTGGTGTTGGCAGGAGACACAACAGAGATATTTCCCCCTGCCCACCCTGGTTCAAGAAGGACATGTTGTGGAGATAGAAGCGCCCCGAGTAGACACCACAACCCTGGGACTGCTCAAGGGCTTTGTCTGGGTCCTCTCTAGTGACAGGGACTGGGAAGATCACATCATGTCCTTGAGTTAGAGGGAAAATCAAATAAAAATGTGCCTCCCTTCTTGTCTGGAGCACTCTGAGATGTGCCAGTAGCCCCTGGAGCTGCTGGTAAAGGAGGAGCCCTAAGGGCAATATATGCTCCATATACTCAGCAGCTTTTCTACTCACCACGGGGCAGGAAAATGATGGCAGGAGATGATTTGGCTGGCAACCAAAGCTCTGTCTTTGGGTAGGTGAATCCCACCTGTTCAGAGAGGGAGTGGGGACAGGGGAGACTGTGAGAGAGCAGGCAGCTGATCCAACCCTTCGCTTCAACCCCGAAGATGCTGGCACACCACCATGGGACAGAACGAGTCCAGCTAAAACCAGTCTCTGATGAGATGGAGCTGGTCTCAGCTCAGACAGAGCCAAAACACTCGCATTTTCTGCCTGCCTTTCCCCATCAAGAGGCAATCAGATGTTCTCCAGGCTGGAGGTAAAGTCCTGCCAGTTTGGTTTGACTCATCCTCTGCCTCTGGAGAAGATCTACCAGATGGAGGAGCTGGAGCTCCTGGGGCAGCAATGATTAACCCTGGTTTGATGACCTCTAAGCTGGGGTACCTGGAGCCAAGCTGCTCTCACAGTGTATGTAGGGACCTTTCTGCTCCCTGCCCCATCTGCTCCTCACCTGTATCTCTGCAGGGCAGAGACCTCCTAAGCTCCTTGCAGCTCAGCATACATGCCAGCCTGTGAGGCCTTCTGCTGTGTCTTTCCCCAGCTGCTGTAAGGTGGCACCTCTGGGACCATGTGCCACCCTGGATGCTGCTACCATCTCTGAGATAAACTTCTGTTAACAGGGCAGTGCTGTGGGGAGGAGAAGTTCCCTCCTGGCACCTCAAGATGCTCAAGGTTGTGTCCTTTTCCCCTTGCACCTCCATTCCCTGTGCTGCCCATTTTCTCTTTGTGGTCCTATCAACATCCTTGGACACATTGCACTTTGGCCAGCAGACAAAAAAAATCCCTGATTCACCAAGCCCAGTGCAGTCAGATGATTATTATGGGTCACAAGTTCAGCTGCAAGGCACACCATCGAGCAAACCACGGCGTGGGGAAACGCTGGCACCGAAAGGAGCCAGGCTGGGGGCTGGGGGCTCTGTGTCTTAAGCAACAACCTTGGCTTATGTTTCATATATGCACAAATTCCTCAGCCAAGCTTGCAGCCTTTGTTGAGGCTTGAAATCCTATTAAAAACATCTCATCTATGAGAAGGACTTCATTTTACCATTAAACCACCCTAGAGTGCTGGAGAGGAGCATGGCTGTGAGGACACGCAGGACTTGGGTGCCCAGTGGTGGCTTGAGAGCATTACTGAGAGCATCCTTCCCTCTGGGCATGAAAACATCTGCTACAGGGGAAAAAAAACCCATCAGGCACCCTGTGTGCAGCCCATCCTGATGTTGGAGTGCTTCTTGCTGTCCATAAATCTGTTCCTCAGCCACAGATGGTTACTGAGGACTCTTTCTTGCTCTGCTTTTAGTTGTCCTACTCCAAAAAAATCCCACCCATCATGAGATGTTTCTACTCCCCAATAGCAACAGCTGCCCCAGTATCCCTCTCTGGTCTCAAATACTGTTGTGATGATGACTGTGTTTGGTGGGCATGGGGAGAGTCCCATAAACCCCAGGTAGTGTGTCCCAGGGACTCAGAGGATGGGACATGGTGGGTTTAATACTTACCAAGCGCTGAGATCTTTCTCAGAAGTATAAATCATCCCTTTGCCCCTTGGTTGGAGCCACTGAAGGAGGCTGGGGTAGGGTAGCAAGGGATGTTCTGAAAGCTGGGGAGAAAAGCCTCAAATGTCCCCAGGAGCCACATGCTCAGCCCAGAGCTGGATGTTGCTGCTGTAAGGTGGCATCTCTGGAACCGTGTGCCACCATGCTCTGGAGGCACAGAAAATAGAGATGTTGAGATGGCATTTTGGTGGGGTGGCAGGTCTGAAGGTGTGTGGAGGGACACAGATCTCCATGCTAGACTCACCTGGGCTGGGAAAAATACCTTCATATATCTTCCTGGTGTGAGAGCTCAACCCTCAGCTGCTAAATGGCAGGTCCCCCACTCTGCTGAACTGTCCCAAATAACCCATGTGGAGCAGAAGACCTTTCACCTTCACTTCACACCTCTTCCCCAACCTCAGCACCCCCATCTTTAGGGATTTCTTTAGGGATTTACCCCCTCCAAGGGGGTCACAGAGTTTTGATCCTGCCCCTTGGCTCCCACCCAGCAGGACCGGAGGGATCCCGGTAAAAAGAGGATGGGGGGGCTGCCGGGTCCCCTTCTTCGCTGCACGAACCCAAGTGAGGAGGGTCTCCCGGTGCCCCCCATCCCCTCCATCCCAGCGGGGTTGTCCCGCCCCGGGGAGGCGGTGGCAGCAGCCCCGGGCGGAGCGCGGTTCTCCCGGCCCCGCTCCGC
>NW_010338213.1:0-502 GCF_000700745.2 Antrostomus carolinensis
CAAGTGGCTGTGTCTTGTTCAGCTGCCAGCTAAATTAAACTAATCACAGTCTTTTTGGTGCCCAATGTGGGTCACAAAAGGTTGAGATAATGACAGTTTGACTAAAGTGTGTTAGAAAGAATCTGCAATAAGCATTTGTTATGAAGACTTGGTTGTCAGGGATCAGAATGTTGCTGTACTGGGTTGCTGAGTTGTTCTTTCAGTTCTTTGAGGTGACACCTTACATATTGTTTATATTTTTCACTGTTCCTAGGTGTTGGTTTGGGGTTGTTAGGGGTATTGTTCTGCTGTGTGGTACAGTGGTGGTTGTTAGTACGATAAAAAGATGGGTAGTGAGACCAATTTTGTACCTGTATTCAGCAGTGGCAGGGGGGACACAGAGCAAAGAAGGCGAAAGCAGCAGAGCTGGCTCCCGCTCCGTGTTGCAGGAGCTACCTGATGGATGTTGTTACCGCTGGCTCCCGCTCCGTGTTGCAGGAGCTACCTGATGGATGTTGTTACC
>NW_010338214.1:0-1311 GCF_000700745.2 Antrostomus carolinensis
TATTAAATTGCTCTTATCTCAACCTATGAGTGTCCTTAGCTTTACCCATCCAATTCTCTCCACTATTCCCTGAAGGGGGGGTTAGGGGAAGGAGGGGGGTGCAAGTGGCTGTGTGGTGTTTGGCTGGTAGCCAAGTTAAAATACTACACCAAATCAAATATATTGTATTCTGAACATTTTCAAAAAGATGCCCTTGGTTTTCAAACTTATCTCAGAAAAACTGTCACCAAAGAAAAAATGAAATAAATTGAAGTCAGACACTGCTTCACCCTCTATTAAACCGCAAACACACACTCTGCCCTTCTCATTAATACAAATATGAAAACACTGACAGCATTGGTTTGAATCAAAATGATATGGAAATCCACTACAACCAGTCATCGCATTGAGATGAAAGCAGTTAATATTGGCAGGATAGTCAGAAGTCTCATTTTCTTCTGCATTTAAGTCTCTAGCGATCATATTGATTTATTGTATTCAGATTAAAAAGAGAAAAAATGCAAAATAAACATAATATTTACCCCTAAATGAGCTACTATGAATATAAATTTGCTTACATGTTTGTCATGCAGTTATTTATAACAAAAAGGAATGTAACTTGGATACCACAGAGACTTCTTTTCACCTTAATAACACTGTTACTTTATTGATTGTTTTAAATGAGTTATAAATATTTAAATTATCCGTAGCTCTGCACTCTCAGGATTTATGTCTAAATTTCCTATATAAATCCGATTGTCATTTTAAAATTGTATTCCTGTCCTCAGGAAGTAAGATCCTGTAAAACAGCTAGTTGAAAAGCTCTGAAAGATTGTGTACATTAAGGTGTATGAAAAATTTGCACATTCCATAAACCACCTTTGTGTTTTCTTCTGCTCTATTTTTACTGATCATTTCCCTGCAAACTGAGAAAGGGAGAAACCCCTGCACTGCTTTCCAGTTTGCAATGGAGTCCCAGTGCCTGGGTGTGCAGGAGGCTACAGCCACTGGGCGCTGCTGCTCACGACCACCTCAGGCATCGACCCAGCAGACACGGAAAATGTGTTCTGCATGTTTGCACAAAGGTAAACTGATGGCGTAGGTGCAGGCTTCAGGGCTCTGAACCACACAAGGAGAACAAAAATAACTGGAGACATGGAAATTAAGGTAATGTCAGGCAGACAAACTATACAAAACTATGTTTAAATATATGTCTTAAAAGAAGAGACTGAAATATAAAACCAATTGCTAAATCACTGAGATGTGACCTGGAAATAGCAGGATCGATCGTGTTAGCATCCACTGGATCAGAGTTCACACAGATTCTCTTTT
>NW_010338215.1:0-4093 GCF_000700745.2 Antrostomus carolinensis
TTTTTTTTTTTTTTTCCCCTCCCACCCCCAAATTACTCGCGCTAAGGTGATCAATGAGCAGGACGCATCTATCCCCAGGAGACAGGGATTCCCCAGTGGGAAGGGGTGGACGTAGGGTGCTTATTTTATTTTTCTCTCCTTTTCTAGGATACATTTTCCTCTCCCTCGCTCAAACGCTCAGCGAGGATCCCACACAAGCTCACATCCCTCCCCAAGCCCCTGCCCAGCTCACACCCACACCGAGGAGTTTATTTCCAATCCTGCCTTTTCTCCCAAATCACTTTTTTTTTTTTTTTTTTTTTTTTAGCCTTTTGAGAAAACAATCGTCCGATCCTGTCGTAACTGTTTAATTTATTACTATTTTCAAAATGTGAGGCCTGGCGTGTAAATTGCCTCCCAACTAGATAAACGTTTCTTGTTATCTGATTCTGGGGGGAGATAGCCGCATGCAAAAAAAAAAAAAAAAGAGAAAAAAATAGGGTGATGCATGCAGCTTGTGCAGCACCCCAATAACACTCCTTGATGTAAAGCAGACGCACATAGATGTATATAATGTTTGCTGCAGCCTCTTTTAAGAGAAAAAAAAAAAAATCTGGGTTCTAATGACTCGCAGAATATGCATGTGTTAGCCCTGTGCCTAGGAAAGCCACAGGGAGGTCAGGTCACAACCTGTGCTCTTTCAGCACAGACGTCTCTGATTTAAAGGGAACTTATTGTATTTTAGCGTATCAGGGAAAAAAAAAAAATGTCCAGACCCTATCAGGGAGTTTTCTTCTTGTAAGGGCCTTTAGGTTTAAAAAGAAGAAGAGGAAAGAAAAAAAAGAAAAAAAAAAAAAAAAGAGGGGGGAGTGGAGAGGGGCGAAGAAAGAAAGAGAAAAGAAAAGAGGGGGGAAAAGAAACAGCTCAAATGAACAGAGAGATCACAGTTTGCATGGCTGCCTCTGAATAGGCTAAACTGACAAGATCAGTTTTAAAGGGCCACTTAAATCAGTTTCAAAGACTGAAGAAAAACGCGTTGTCTTCTTTGGGGGAGAATCTGTTGCTGGATCCGGGGCGCCATTATCTTTGGCTGGGCCAGTTTTTTATTATTATTATGATTTCTATCACTATTATTGGTATGCCTTCTCATCACATGGTTAGGCTCTCCCCAATTATTTTCCAAGGGGAGGGGAGGGGGGAGAAATAGTGGCTCCCTTTCCCCCTTTTCGACTCAATCCTTCCCTGCCCCCCCAGCCTTTCTCCCTAAAAATACAGATATACGAAATTATGCTTGACCAGCACCTCCTTGTCAACCCCTCAGCTCTGTCGTGCCATTAGAAATCTCGAATCTTGGAGATTCTCAATCCTAAAGGAGACCCTCCAGAAGAGAGAGAAATCCAAACACACACACACACATCCACAGAAAGAGAGATTGTCCCTTTTGGTAAAACCTACTTAAACTCTGGGGGGCGAGGTGATGGCACACGATCGACACTTAATTCTAACAATAAAAAAAGATCAAATTTAAAATTTAAAAAAAAAAACACAACTTTTTTAATCTGATGATTGTTTTCTTTTTTTTCTTTTCTTTCTTTTTCTTTTTTTTTTCTTTTTTTTATTTTTTTAATACACTTTCTTCTAGATGCCTGTGGTCTCTCTGATGTAGCCCATGTTGAAAGTTTACAGGAGAAGTCACAGTGTGCTTTGGAAGAGTATGTTAGGAGCCAGTATCCCAACCAGCCAACACGATTCGGGAAGCTATTACTACGTCTCCCCTCCCTTCGCACTGTCTCCTCTTCTGTCATAGAGCAATTGTTTTTCGTCCGTTTGGTAGGTAAAACCCCCATAGAAACCCTAATCAGGGATATGTTACTGTCTGGCAGCAGTTTTAACTGGCCTTATATGTCCATTCAATAAAATATTTGAGAGAGAGAGAGAAAGAAAAAAAAACAAAACCAACAAACCACAAAATTTAAAAAAAAAAAATTAAAATTGAGAAGGGAGAAGAAAGAGAGTGAAAGGAAAGCAAATGACATTTGGGTTCTGGTTGTTTCTTAAATTTCCTTCTGCTAAGAAAGGATGTAAAAGGATGTTACAAGTTTGTTAAGAGAAGACAGGAAAAAATTAATGGACTGTGAATTAAAAAAAAAAAAGAGACTGTCAAATGAACTTTTACAGAATGCATAAAAACTCCCGTGTCATTCAGAAAAAAAAAAAACTTGCTACTTATCATTTTTTGTAAAAAATAAAAAAGAGAGAAAGAAAAAAGAAAGAAAGAAAGAAAAAAGAGAAAGAAGAAGAAAAGAAACGATGGTGGACTTTTTCTTTTTTTCTTTTTTCTTCTTTTTTTTCTTTTTTTGGGGCAAACTTTTTAAAAAATCTCGCTTAAAGTGCATTTAAAGGAAATTTGGAGAAAATTAGCAGAACGGAAGAAAGTAAGTCTTTTTTTTCCAAATTATTAATTGTCCTATGTGTCTATGTACCTATAGCTGTTCTTTTTTGTATTTTTCTGGTTTCAAACCAGTTTATTCTGTGGTTCTATAATAATTTTTGATATAACCTTGGCTTCTTTAAAAAAAAAATAAAAAACCTGTGTATCCTTAAAATATATGTTCTGAAAGAATTAAAACTGAGTCCACGAAAGTATCATAGGAAGAAAGGAAAAGAGGAAAAAAAACAAAACAAAACAAAAACCAACCCCCCAACAACACAATGATGGAAGCGCACTTAAGGTGGTGACCCAAAATCTAGCTTGAAGCTGAGAGAGCTATAATTATATAGACCCGAATGAACCACATGTGTCATATGACTACCCCCAAATCTAGGTTTTTTGATATTTCGGACAGAAAAATGAACTGTTGGGAATTTATTCTAGGTAGAAGGTATTTGTGTCCAAGACACACTACGGTTTTGATTTAAAACAAACAAACAAACAAGCAAAGTGAACTTTTTTGTAATTTGAATTGGGTTCCACATAGTTCATCATGAATTGTTATTAAACTCCTCTATCTGTTTGTATATTTGCAAGCCCTTTGTATTATAATAATTGTTGATATTTTCCCTTTTTAAAAAATACCATTGAAATCAGCATGACAAAATAACACTGTTGGCACTTATAGATAACGTGATTGATTCAGTATCTTAGAGTTTACAGTTTTGTGTTTAAAAAAACTGAAGGTTTTTTTTTTTTTTAAGTGCAACATTTCTGTATACTGTAAAAGTTATAATAACTGAACTGTTTGGTCGAGTCTTTGTGTGTTATATTCCAAGGAAAATTGAAAGTATTCAGAAATTAAAATATTATTTGATATCTGAAACTTGTTTGGCTGTCATAAATGTCTTTCAGAAACCGCATTACTTCTCTATAGTTTGCAGTCATTTAAGTCCCTAGGCGATTGATTTGTTTACTTGTCACAGTAAGTTTGTAGCAGATGTATTTGTAGTGTATTTACCTGTTTAATTCCGGGATGGGGGTGGAGGACTTCAGTTCGTGGTTTATCTCTGGTTTTTAGGAAGTGCTATGCTGAAATGGTAAACCATCAACCCCCATTCATCTAATCCTCCTGTTAATTAAAAATGGATTTTCTGGGTTGGGGGGGCGGGGGGGGGGGAGAAAAAAAAAAAAGGCCCTTATTTTTGTCACACTTAAGTGCCTGCGTAGGAAAGGTATTGTTGTGAAAAAGTATTAGAAATCTGGAGATCAGTATCTATTTTATGATCAGAATGGGGCGAAAAATCTTTTGTAAATGTCTGACATAGGCGCACAAGATCATTCAAGCAAGGTAATAGCAGTATTGTAAATATAGGTCAGTTGTTTGCAATGAGTTTTCTTTAAGTACGTGTGATTTTTTATAATACTCCGTAGTTACCATCTATCGTTGTCATTGAGAGGTCTTCAAATGGAGTGGCTTTAGCTTCTAGCACTGAGGAGTCGGGTTTTAATGTATATATACTCTCAAGTGGAATTTTTATTATTTTATTTTAATTTTTTTTACCTTAGACTGTGAAAGCATGACCACAGGTCATCTCTCTTATTTTACCTATGGGATATATGTCTGTATGTATACTTGCATACAGACATGCGTAGGCGTCCATACATCTTTCCTCGGTAGCT
>NW_010338216.1:0-15559 GCF_000700745.2 Antrostomus carolinensis
AGCTGTGGACCGATTTCAATGCTACAGTAACACAGTTACTGTCTCTATAGAATAGCAACTACCTGTCCCACCTGAGGCAGGGGCCATGTTTCTGTTCACAGTACACTCCCCTTTCTAAAGAGATTAATTATACAAAGAAAAAAGGTGAAAGGAAAAACATTTTAAACAGACAGATAACAAGCTACAATTGCTTTTTATACCTAAGACATTTGGTCTCTCTACTATTACATTTCAAATCCATTAATTTCCCAATTAAGAAAAAAGAAAATGTTTCACAGTAACAGTGGTCATGGGTGAGATGCAACAAACCAACACCAGTACTCCAATCTCTGACCTGTGGTCTTGAGGAACCGGTGCGATACAAACCACATTGAACACGGATGTGAATATTCAGGCTGTTGCATGCAGGCTTGTCTATCAACAGACATCTCTGTCACATTTCTGAGCACAGCAGTATATATACTATGCATGACGCTGCCTGTATGTAGAACACTTGTGTTTTCTGTGTTCAGCACTGCCCCTGCAGTACTTCATATAGCTAATGCACTTTTCAGATCCAGTCAGAAGTATCCTAAAAGTACATTTGTTTTAATTTTTGTATTCCATAGCCCATTGAACACACTGGACCAAGTATCCTTGAAGCACTTCTAAATGGTCATCCTTTGGAAATCTGCAAATGCAGAAGCCTGGGTCCAGAACTGTTCCACCTGCTCCTCAGCACTGTGGGCAAAACAGATTGCTCCCAGTGCTGAAGGGCTGCTGTGGCTGCAGGAAGGAGAGATGCATCGGAAAAGGGCAGAGCTGGGAAGAGAGGGAAGAGAAAGCTCTACAGATACAGGCTTGCTGCTTCTGCTATCACTAAGATAAAAAGAGGGATAAAAGCCACAACTGTCACTGTCAAATGAGACTCCACCCCAGCGGCGGCAGCAGACTGGCTTGACATGGCTCCAGTTTTAGGCAAAGTAGGCTGCATGCTCACAGTCACTGCCCAACGCATCTGCTGCCTAAGCAAACGCTTACTGTACCTTTGTCTAGGACAGGACTTGTCTGGACTTAATCCATAAAACCCTCTTGTAGTTGAGAAGAAACCAACTAAAGTCCCCACTGAAGTAGTATGTTGCCAGATTAAAAGTGAGCAAAATCTTGATGATTAATTTACAGCCTGAACTCTGGCTTTTCAATACCTCCTGCTGTAGGTGGTCTAGGGGAGAACACCACAGCTGAGGTCCTAGCTGTGCTGTACAGTAATTCTTAGGTACAGACAACAGAGCTTCATTTAATAGATTTGCTGATGACCGCAGATAAAGCCACAATGGTGAAAGCATGTAAGGAAATAATAATTTCCTGTGTAGTTAGTAACCCACAGATTTACAAACTCCAAATTGATTAAAGGTTTTGTTTTGCTTTTTCCCCTCCAATGTCTACCCGACTTTTTTCCTTCCCTGTCTGAGGATTATTTTAACTGGAAGTCTTATGAAAGTTACTCTCATTTTAGCAAGACCTCAAATGCAAAGCACGTCACAAAGGACTGCTTGGATCTGTCTCTTCCAAAAATGTACAGTACAAGAATGGGTTTGCTGGTTCTGTACTCTGAGAATCTCACTGAGCCTTCATGGAAAAAGGGAGGTAGGAGAATGAGTCCGCAGGGCCACAAATGTAGAAGAAAAATAGAGATGGAGCTGCATATCCTCCAAGACTTGACAAGAGCAGGTAAGAACAGACAGATTACATGAGGCCCCTGGCTCTGTTCCTCTAGATGTTAATGACACAGCAACTCCATGAAACCTCAAAAAGACTATTGCTATTCACTGATGTTAACAAGCTGCTAATAAAATTAACTTGATATTCAAACATATTCTTCAACATCATCTTCCTTATAATCTTCCCCTCTTTTCTTTGAAAGTTATCATTTATAGTTCATTTGTCATGATTAAGCTTGAACCTGTTCTGAGGTTTTAAATGGTGCCAACACGGTCTCTGTGCCTCCACAAAGTGAGTTATTTCTCAAACACATTGCTGTATGGAGAGTTGCTCTTCCTTTGAAGCCCACATGGAGCCAGATTTTGACTCTCAAAGTCTGCTGGAATTTTGCCATCAGCATCAACAGAGCCAGTTCATTTGTGGATTTCGTGTCTATGAACCTTAACAGGGAACAAACCTTCTCTACTTCTATTCAAGTGGAAAAAGTTTTAATGCTAATTAGCCGAGGGGTTTTTTTTTTTGTTTTCCGTTGGATTGGAAAAGAAAGTGTCAGCCATCCCACATGATACTCGTCACACTGGCTCGTATATTTCTCAAGTCAGGGTATAATATTCAAAGCAATTACATAATAGCGTTTTGTATTCTGCATAACTCATTGCTATTAAAACTAGTAAGCTACACCCATGTCAATGACATGATTTTTTTCTGCAGTGCAGCAATTCTACTTCAAAAAAAAGAAGGTAAAAAGCACAATGAGTCTTTTTAAGAGGATGAGACTTATCCAGCAATCTCTGATGGCATGAGATATTGTAGAGCTGCTACCAACATTTGTCTGGAAAGACTGTGCTTAACTCATTCTTGGCTTCACCATCAGTGATGTAATGAGTTCATCCCAAATGTGTGGCAGGAATTTTTTTTTCCCCTAACACCCTACATCTTGATCTGCACTATATATTCAACCAGTGATACATTCACAGATGTCTACGACAGTAAATTCTCAAGTTAAGCAAGCCCATGCTGCGCCACTTTCCGGGTGACACAGTGTATTAGTAAGTTAAGATGAATATCAAGTAGCAAGGATCCTCATCCAGCATCATATATTTTCATACTCTGACAAACGCTTAAATCCTGCTTGCTTTTACATAGGAAGACAAGTCAGAGCTGACCAAACATTTTAGAAACCAAACACAGGTTGGTTTTTCTCCCAACCAGTTCCTAGTGGTTGCTCATTTTGCTTTCCTATGACTCTGTCTCCATGCTAAATGTCAGAGACCCACAGATTTGACATCAGGCTATGTTGTGCCAACAGTGCCTACAGGAAATAACAAAGACAAAATATTTTCTCCTCATCTGCACTCTACTTCATGAACTAGGTACAGACCAGAGTAAGGACACTGACATGGGTTGATGGAGATTATATAGCTTATAAGTACTGCAGTAAGCCTGATGGTGAGCTGCACCCAGTTTCTCATGACAGAAAGGGTCATGCACAAATATGACTTGATGCCACCTTTGTAGTTCTGGAATTAAGTGGCTTAATCATCACCAGCATGACTGACTTTGCTGCTGCCTGGTCGTTTCAAGAGAGCCAGGGCAGCTGAGGATTTTGGCAATGTCTTAATGTCTCTAAAGCCTTTATTCTTTGGGAAGGAGACTAGGGAGCTCCTATCTTGGCTTTATAGCACTTCACTCAGGGATTTCCAAACACTGAAAGTATCCCTTAGGGTTCAATCAACCTTGAAACCAGTTAAGGAAACAAATTTAACCAGACCTGTAATTTCTTATTCCTGCAAAGCAGCAGAGTAGAGCCAAGGATCTGCTTTGCAGTGATTTGATAGGCTCAACATTTCCTTGTTTGTTAGAGAATCTCTGCACTTACCTTCTGGAGATAATATCACAGTAGGTTGGTCTTAAGATTTAAATGAGGCCTGGGCTGAAGCTTGCCAAACACATTTTGGAAGCGCACCCTGAAGGTCTGGGAGGGCACAGAGGAAAAAGCAGAGATACTGCTTTGCAGAGTCTGCCACTAGCAAAAGCTCTGCGGGATGCAGCTGACACACCTACCACCAGAGTGAGACTGCCAGACCTGATGTTCAGAAACACTCTCAAGCCCAGCTAAAGTCATCAACAGCTCCAGGTGTTCTGAAAAAACTCTGGCTGCACAGAGTAGATGTTCCCTGAAAACAGCATTGCAAGGAGGAATTAAGCTTTTAATTGGGAAATTAATTACAACACAACTATCTCCCCTCAGTCTGTCGTACAGCTTCTTAACAATCCATGGTCACAGCCCTTAAGGCTTTCCCTTCCTTGGTCAGCTGTCTATCCACAATATTATTTACTCTGTTTCATCCAAGAAGAGAAAAAACAGTCTTGAGATTCTGGAAGAGGAAAACGGTCTGTGGCATACACAAACTCTATGCCTACACATGTGTGTGCGTAGGGCTCTATGGGTGGAGGACTGAGAATTTTTCTTCTTGTTTTACATGTTAGCTGAAGTTAACTGATTTATTGAAAGTCACACACAGCAGGGCATAAAAACACTGGCCTGGCATTCAGAAAACTTGGGTTTAACTAAATGGTTACCAACACTGAAATACAGAGAAACTGGAGCCTTTGACAAACCACTGCATCACTTGTGCAGGAGATCTGACAGCAAACAGCAAGTCTGTGATAAATCTGGCAAAGCTAATTAGAAGTTAGTCAGCAGACAACACTGCAGCAGAAAGATCTGGTTTTATCTTAATCCTATGACATGCTGTTACTGTCACAACTCACTAGAAGAAGCCCTGCTACCATCTTTGACAGGCCTGGTAACCCTATCCCAAAAAGGATGAGCCCAAATTCATTAAATCCATGAGCCCAAAGGGCAACTTCAGTTACTTACATAAGGGACAGTCACAAAAATGCAAAATCAAGACCTCTAGCCTGTCAGCTATAAGACAAGGTACATCCTATATGGTATTTGCAATCAGAAAGATTTTTATTTTTTTTAATTGTTGAACAAGATGAGATTGACTTTGGCACATAAAGGGTCAACACTCCAATCAAGGTCTACAGGCTAACTTCAGAAGCAGTATACCAGTGCTTACTGCCCTCCAGAGCTTGGCCTCCCTGCTAAAGTTTGTCAATAATTAAACAAGCTATCTGTTTGGTGGTAACTGGACCAACATGACCACTTCATATTATGTTCTCTTTCACATACAAACGTGCATACCCAAGCAATCAACTGGTAGCAATGTTTATTTATTATTAATCTGACCAGACTGGAAACAACAATCAAATCCCTTCTCAATCAAATCAATCTTTCATAAGAACACTGACTTCTGTACAATTTCTTACAGCTGTCTTTATTTTCTGGTTTATTTTTCATTAGCCTACAAGGTGTTTGTAAAATGATTCACACACAAGGCAGTTAACTACATAATACTGAAGAATGGATGTTTTGGATGTTTTTACTTCTTGATAATGCCAGCTTATTACCTAAGCCCCAGAAATATCCAAAGACCTCATCTCTATTGAGCTAAGCACTATACAAGTACATAATGAATTAGTAAGCCTTTCTTCTAAGAGCTTATATATTAAATTGCCATTTTCACTGAACATCATGAGAAATGATGTTTGGCATATGCCAAAGCTTAATGCTATTTGTAGGTAAAACATTAGAAGCCTAGAGTTTTTCAGCACCACCACAATCAGGTAGCTTAGAGGGAACAGCAAGAGCAATGTTTAAATCACAGGAAGCAATTGGGCTAGTCATAATGATCTCAGATACCAAGTATTCCACACAAAATACTTTGTATCCCAGCAACCTCCAAATTACTCTTAAAATCTTAATCCTACAGCTTTACATATGATATGAAAACTTAACCTTTTATACAAGTGCATGGTAGTAACACCAGCTGAATTGTTAGAAAGGTGTAACAAAATTCAAGCCTATTTGTATACAGAAATGAACATTTTTCATGTTAACAGCTAAGGGCATTTTAAAAAACATGCATGTGCACTGTATGTGCGTGAATGACTGTGCACTCACATACACACAAATACTTTTAAGTTCTAGCATTTGTGTGAGCATTAAGCTAGCTCTATCACATCTTACATAGTAACGATATCTGCAGAGATAAAGAGTGAACCTTTACAAAGAGAAAGCCTTTAATCAGACTTCTAATCAGAGTCTGAACTAATGAGGAAAGTCTCCGTGCAATTGAGATAGCTCTTGCTTAACTGCATCTGACATTTTGGAATAGATTAGGTTCTAATGGTCTATGGCAGAGCTTTCTCTTTAGAAACCTTGGGATGTCATTAATAAATATTGGCCATCTAGAGGGACTCCACACTTCTGTAGTCAGACAAAACATCTTATAGGAAATCACTGCCTACTGTGTCGTGAACCACATCAGTGAAGCCAGGCGCAACATCCATCAAAGATTAAAAGAGCAGAAAACGAACACTGCTGTGACCAAACACTTGAAATCATGTGCCGACTGCCACAAACAATTAGAATTCAGCAGGGGTATTCTCAGGCATTCACAAATCATGACTGCAGGAGACCTCAGGAAATGGGGCCACGATTAACCCATCCTGCTGTCCCCAGCCATAACAACAGGCTGTTACAGGGAAGAAGCTGCAAGCTTTCTCATAATGAAAAGAGACTAATTCTCTTAAAATCTCACCTTCTGATCAGGACATGAAGAATTAGCCCGTTACACACAGAAACTTAAAGCTACAGAGAGCAGGAAATCTAAGATTAATTTTCTATTTTTTGAGCAAGGAGGGAAATCTGCATCAAGGCTCTCATTTGGCAGCAAGGGGAACAGTTCAAAGGTTGCAGGCTTGGGGTCTCCAAGGAAGGCAGCTGCCCTTGTCCCCCAGTGTCTAGTGACAGTCTCAACACATCTCTGCAGAGTACCAACAGGCTCCATCAGTTAGGACCCATCTTGTCCCTATGTAGAAAGCAGATCACTACACAAAGACAGGCTGGACATGACATTTGCTGATTCTGGATGGGTAAAGGAGAACAGAAAGCCCTTCTGAACACCAGAGCATGTGAAAAATTGTACAAAATGTAGAATAAAATTCCTAGGTTTGAATAGTATTTGGCTTACAGAAAAAACAAGGCCAAGCTATTTGGGCCATAGGCCAACTATGTCCATAGACACACAAAAATTGTGGAAAGGCTCCTCTTTTTTACTACTTTTATTTAAAAATGGGTCAGTTGAACTTAGTCCTATATTCTCAAATCTGCTGCAAGACTCCCTCAGATAGCCTGAAAACTGAAATGGGAACTTTCTCACCTGCCATTTGAAAAGGACAGAGAATTGGATCTTTGAGAAAAAACAAAACAAAACCCAAAGCAAAACAAACCACCAACCAACCAAAAAGAACCCACACAAAAAGCCACAACACAACCAAAAAACAAACCACAGAAGGGCTGGAAGGCTAGCATGGCCCCACTGCCTCTCAAGGACTTGTGCTGTCTCTTACATTTACCTGGACACCACAAGCTCTGGTGCTCCCATCCAGCCATCTCTTCCATAGCCTCTTTACAGCCTTGTTCATGTGGGCCTTCCTGCAATGCCTCAGTAGCTGTAGCTGGCTGTGGAGCTGTGCAAGACAGGAGCTTGCAGAGGAAGGAGCTTTGATCAGGTTTTGGAAATTTTATATTTTTTTGATTTAAGTTTAGGCTTCCCAATATTCGCAAATGCAGGCACATTTGTTGGAAAAAGCCCGACATGCTGCCTGACTCCAGCTCAAGCTGAGAGCACCCAATACCTTAAAGTTGAGGGAGGTGATTCTCCCCCTCTACTCCGCTCTCGTAAGGCCCCACCTGGAGTGCTGTGTCCAGTTCTGGAGCCCCCAACACAAGACATGGACCGGTTAGAACAACTCCAGAGGATGATCCGAGGGCTGGAGCACCTCTCCTATGAGGACAGGCTGAGCGAGTTGGGGCTGTTCAGCCTGGAAAAGAGAAGGCTCCGGGGAGATCTTATAGCGGCCTCCCAGTACCTGAAGGGGCTACAAGAAAGCTGGGGAGGGATTTTTTACAAGGGCAGGTAGTGATAGGATGAGGGGTAACGGCTTCAAACTGGAAGATGGTAGGTTTAGAATTAGATATTAGAAATTATTATTAATAATATTAGAATTATTAATATAATAATATTATTTATAGATATTAGAAATATTATTAGAAATCCTTTCCTGTGAGGGAGGTCAGACACTGGAACTGGTTGCCCAGAGAAGTTGTGGTTGTCCCCTCCCTGGAAATGTTCAAGGCCAGGTTGGATGAGGCTTTGAGCAACCTGGTCTAGTGGAAGGTGTCCCTGTTCATGGCAGGGGGGGTGGAACGAGATGATCTTTAAGGTCCCTTCCAAACCAAACCATTCTGTGATTCTATTCTAAGTCTTGCACATTTTAGGAGGGCTCTCAGGGCTGAACAAGCTCAAAAGCAATGAACACCACTGATGTCAGTGCAAGGTATCAACCTGTTGTTTACAATGGCTCTTCCTAGAAATGATTGAAAGCTGAGGATAAATATATACAAGGATGTAGGAAAAGAATAATTAAATGCAGTAATTTGCTGTAGTGCAAATGAAAATGGACAGGCTTCAACATGCCTCCTATACTATGAAACCTCAGGCAAGTACAGGGTGGCCTGTTTTGAGAACTGCCAATAAATATATTCCATGAATCTAGACAAACTAGAAGATGACTAACTGGCAGACACAATTATAGTTTTATAGAATTTGCAGTTTATGGAGATAACTACTGTTTAGAGCTGTTGTTCCTACAGTTCATTTATCTCTCTTCTAGGACAGCATTTTATTTTCCATTTGTGTCATTTCAGCTCTTTACATGCCTGCTCACTGGGATGTAGGAAACCCAGATCTTTCCAGCCCCTAAAAAGTAACAGGTCTTCCCAGGTTAGCCCTCCATGCGCCACAGGAGTGACATGAGAGACACTCACCCTAATCAGGGAACAAGTATGATACACTGCAGAGTACTTGAGATAAGGCACCAAGACCTCATTAACTCATTTTCAGTTCTTACACTGCACGGCTCTGGGAATTGTTCAGATCGTTGGCAATACACTGCACAGAGACAGAGCCTGGGACAAGGGCCAAAACCAGAGGAGGTTGCTAAAATCAGAATAGACTAAAAAGGCAACTGACTTTGATCATAGTTCTCAAATTCCTACTGGCTTAGTTGCTTACCAGTAGGCATCTTCATAAGCGTCTTCTGAGTTATTGATAACAGCTTGTTAGCTCATCAGCAGCAGGAACATGGGACAGACAATGAAGTCCTCCCATGTGTGTTACTGCTGCTGAAAGGTCACAAAAGAACACCCTGGCATTCATACCTCCATTTCCTGAACAAACCTGATAACCACGTTGACCAACAGATTTGCCCAGGTTATTTGTCCAAGAAATGCCTCTTCACGCTCTCCCAGACCTAGGTTCTGGCATAACTGACCGGCTCAGCGGCATTTAAAGTTAAACTAAAATATGATTATTACTTAAGAATAATGGAGATGTTTCTGAAGTTATTACTGGGGAAGGGTGTTAAAAAAGAAAATCTAATGCATTATACAGAGGGAGTTAGAAGAGGAAAACGAACATTCATGCACACATTCCTTCCTAGCTGACAGAAGAACAACAGAGTAAACATTCTTCTCAGATAGCAGGATTCACAGGATGTGGAGTCCAAACCAGCTTCCATTCAAATCAGTGAACAGATACTAGCAGACAGGAGTTTAATCAGACCTCAGATTTTTCTTAATATCAATATACAAAGTGGTAAGTACTGCATAATTGAGCCTGGTAAGTTAATAATTTTACTGCATGTGACACAAATTTGGGACTTTCCAATTCATAAGCTCTCAGTTACATGTTCTCCAGACTTATCAAATGTAGACACATTAAGACATTGTATTCTGGACAAATCTGTGTTCCCCAGATTTGGCATATAAATTTTGTTTTTAAAACTATGATAGACAGGCACAAAGCTTGGGTATGTAACCAAGTGATAAAATTCCAGGCTATTCAGACATAGTTTTTTGTTTGGAGACAGCCTCCAACTGTACACTCCCTTTACATCATCTCTCCCAGTTCATTGTCTAAGACAGTTTTTGTTAAGCTACATTTATGCTGTTACTGGGAGTGATCAAAATAGTCTTAACAAAGTGTTTTGAATTAAAACAAGTATACTAAAGAAAGAGCTGTATTAAGTATTTTCACTTTTACAGATTGTTTAACAGAAACATGTTTTTCAGTCTATCAGGAGTTTTTCTTCCCTTCATATTTTAAGCAAAGTGAAAAGAGAAAGTGAGGGGGATGACAGTTTATTCCCTTTGCATGTCTGAGGAACTGGAATGAACCAAGTTCCTAAAATTTCCATTAGCCCCCCAACAATCTCTAAACATATACACTTATTTATACATTAACAACCAGTTTTCCTCTCTCACACAATCATTTCTCATCAATTATTGCCAACATGTTTAACATTTGCTGTTCTCCTGCCCTAAGCCATATATCTCTTTACCTGCAATCTATCCATTCCAGGGTGTTCTGGAATTTATAGGAAGACACTACAGGACCTGTCTGCCGTTCCTGAAAAATATCACTTTCTGCTTGTACCACCACTTTTCTGCAATGAACTAAGCCAACAAATCCACTCAGGTATTGCTCAAAAATCTTTAAACAGAAAACATGACCTAAGTCTACATGTTCATAAAGAGCATAAAGAAAATGAATAGGCAGTTTATTTGCTATTTCTCTAAAACATTAAAATGTTGGGAGACGTTATACATTATCATTAGGCAAATGGGAGAGGTTTTTTTTCACACTGTGCAGATTAGTGGTGGAACTCATTGATGCAAGATATGGATCCTTGAAATGTGAAATTAAAAAAAACCCCAACAGATCTATGGAAGAAAAAAAAAATCCTCACCAAGGACTATCAAAACAAAGACCCACTCAGCTGCTCCTTGCCAAGTACTGGGAGAATATAGTAGGAAAGCAGTTAATATATTTCTCCTATTCTCTCATTCTCTTCTAAGCATCCATTAGTGACCACAGCGAGACAAAGTGCTGGGCTGCTCAGACCTCAGTCTGCCTCAAGCAAGGCCATTTCTGCACAAGCAGTTGCCCCAATCCTAGCTGAGACTGCGTTTAACTTCTCTTAACAGAGAAGTCAGCCTGCAGCAATAGTGCAAAACTGATGGAATTCAGAGACTGTTTTCCAAGCCAAAGATTTCTTATATGCTGCTGCTGAAGTAATGGAAAGGCCATATATAAAACATGTTATAAACATATGTTACAGTACAATGTGCCTCTCCCTACATCTGCCTCAGGCTTTTGAAACTAATTTCCATAGTAATTTCCTTCTCAACTTGACATTGCTTTGCTCCTAGTTCAATGAATACCTCCCCTGTTTGGTTAAATTCCTGCTAGGATACAGGATGTGAGTGCTTAATGCAGTTTGCATTCAAATTACATTTCTATGCCTTCTTCGGGATACATAGTTTTAAATTCCAAAGTACTGGTCAACACCTTAAAGAAAAACAAAATTGTTGAAGCAAAACGCCACTTCCTGGAATACAGCATGAATTCTCAATTAGATTATAACTTAACCTGTGCCTAGGCACACTGAGAGAGTAAACAAGGAGCTTTCAAATCTCAATTGCTGTCCTTAAGCACAGACTGCTGAAGCCCAGCCACATCAACTTCATGAATTCATAAACCAACATCATCCAGTTGTCACTGGATCCATCAGGATGGACAGGGATTCTTGCAGCCAAACCCACAACTCTAGTATCTTACCTTTACAGCACAGCTTTAAGTGTCGGACAGGGATGTAAACCCACAACATTTCAACCTTAAAAAAAAATTAGACTTGCTCTGATCTCCCATAGATGCTGCACGTCTGCTTCAGACCTCACAAACTTCTTTCCTGTAGGACAGTTATTTGTTTCTAAAGGAGCCTGAGGACAGAGAAAAGCTTGCAGAAAACTATGGGAGCCAAGAAACACCTGGCAGGAGGAGAGCCCAAGTACCTGTCTGGGCATTAGCAAAAGAATGGAGACCAGGGGCTGCAAAGGACATTACCTGGAGTCAAACTGTCTCCTGTTCAGGAGTCCCACAGGTACTCATTCACTGACCCATTTTGATGCCTCTCAGTCGTTCCTGGCCTGCAGCTCTGAGTCCCCCCCAGGCACCCACAGGACTGGTACTGAATGGGCACAATGGAGTCTGTCTTACAGCAAAAACTGTGCCAGTGTATACTCTGGCTTCAGAATAAAACAGATGGTAGTCATACTGCTCAGCATACACTGGAAAGTGTTAAGAGACTAGAAACATGCAAAATCTTACAAGAAAATAAAATGTTTGCGGCTGTCTGACTGTGCTGAGATGATGCACAGAATGGAAGTGAAGCTTATCATGCTCTTGTCTTAAGATCTGTTTCTGAAAACTGTAGGATTATTTTGCTAAGTAGTGTTGTGATTCCTGGACTATTCACTAAACTTGAATATTATGCCTGTTTACAAATAATGCACCTTTTAGGGGAACTCAATCTATTACATCAAAGTCAATGGAAGTTCTGTCACGCCCCTCTTGAGACCAAGCACAATTCCTTGGCTAAATGGTATATAAAGTGCAAAGAAAAAATGTTTTTTAAAAAAGTTATCTATTTAAGCACTCTAGTTAGAAACAAAGAACAGAAAAAACTTATTCCCTCTCTTTCCTGCTCTAGTCATACAGTTTTACTCCCTTTGTGCCTACTGTGGCACTCATTTGATCCCTGGAAGGGCTGATTCAGCTCACTAAGCCAGCAGAAAAACATCCCAGCCAAGAAACAAAAATGTGAATAGAACTCAGACAAAAAAAAAAAAAAAATCATTTTGATTGGAAACTGGGTTTTGGACTAAGTACAACTTCCTGAGAGTGTCTGCTTTCTGCAGAACATTTCAGGTTTGTCAAAAACGAAGACTGTCTTCAAGTCAAATGACAGAAATTCAAAGAAAACATGGAAACCAGACCCCAAAGGGATGGAATAGCACACTGTTCTGATCAGTGCTTCTATGAAAGTTTTCCTGCTCTTGTCTTCTAGATCACATGGCTGAAAGGTCTGTAGGTTGCAAAGAACGGTATGGCAGAGCACAGGCACAGGAATGAGCAGAACTATACAGAAAATCCAAGGGACATCAAAAGTCTAAACAAACCCACAGAAGACATTGTTAGGAACATCACTATCAACATCTCTCATCTTTTGAGTGAGAAATCCCATGCCACTTTCTATGGAGGCTATTTCCCTGAAAGAAAGAAGCCCTACAATGGTAAGAAATATGTTTTGTTGTTTTTTTTCCATGCCATGAAGCAGGCACATTTGTCCTGAACTTGATAGACTGCTGAAGAATGACAAAACTTATAGACATGTTTCTTCTTCAATGTTCCTTCTCACAAGGAAGCATTGATGTGCTGGCCACTGCTGTCACTGCTAGCTATGACTACAGGGCACAGGGAATCTCTCAAGTATGCACAACCTAATGGCTGGGTGTGGCAATGCTCTGTAGGAAGGAAGCACTGTTGCAATGCGACACATTTGAAAGCGTCATGAGGACACATCCTTGCTCCACAGGGGCATCCGAGTGCAGTGCCTTTTTTCCATGACAGGTTCCATGGCAGGATAAGTATCCCAGTTGGAGGCAGTGATCTGTTTTTATCTGCCACTCTTCTTTATGCCATCTCCCATTCTTTCATAGCTCAACAAGGATATGCAAAGAGCCAGGGTGCCGAAGGACCTAATGAAAATAGCTTTATTCCTCCTATCCCATCTGTCACAGACTCAGAACAAGATGTGGTAAAGGAGGAACATAGAAAGGTCAGTTTTTTGGGTTTCATGTGTGTTTGGGTTTTTTTGGTTATTTGTGGCTTTTTTAATGCATCTGTAGTTGGAATAGCTTATAAAATGGTCTCGGGGTCATAACTTAAGCATGACACACAAAGCGTGTGGAACTGACACACAACAATGGTTGATCTAGTCCAGGATCTTGTCTCTGAGAGTGGATAGTATTGGACACTTCCCAGAAAAGGGTCAAAAGTGAACAAATTAAGAAATTTAAGTGCTTAGTCAGTGGATTGCCTGTCCTTAAGGAAAAAGTCCTTCTTTAAAACCAACAGTTAGGAATTGGCCTCTGAGCTCAGGGTTCCAGAATTAAAATATATAACAAATAAGAATATACAGGTTTTTGGAATAGAATCTGTCAGTTTGGAAGAACTTAACATTTTGAAAATAGTGGGAAAACTAAAAAGTGTGTACTACTACTCACTCCTTCAAAGCTGCAGACAGCAGCAAAATGCTGGAAAGGCTGTGTAGGGTATTTGTAAGTTTATCCCTGGGGCTGATCTAGGCACCTGGGATAATGACATTTGAAATGCAACAATAGCAAGTGGTGTGACTAGAAATATGCCAAGGAAAAGCACTTAAGGCCGCACCCCATGCTAGGAGAGGAGCAGGGTTGTTCCCTGACACTGTTACAGTGTTGTAACTGGGCTATAAGTCTAAGGTATATTCTTGTTAGAACATGATCAAGGTCCCAGCCATACTGCATATTTTAATCATGCCGTAATTGCACCAGGGGACAACAGTAGGATAACCAGGTCCTAAGATGCAGACATATTTGAGGTGGAGTCAGAGAGAGCAAGAGAATATCCAGCAGTAGTAAAGACAGCACAGTTGAAGTGCCTGAGGGGAAAAGACCCACGTCTGCCAGAAAGCCAGAATAAAACGGGGCTTGGATAGAAATCCCACGATAGATTTGTCAGCGCAGCAGTTTGATAGGTTTACTTGCACGTGTAAATCCATTAAAACTTGTTCTGGTTAAAAATCAACCAAATTACATGCCTTGCAGTGGCAGCAAAAGAAGTATGCCCCATAATAAAAACAGAGGAGTAGTGAGACCTCTCAAAAGTCTGTATTGGAGACTTTTTGACTTTCCTTGCTACAGCATTCCTCTGGAGAAACCCATGTTTCAATAGCTGGCTATTCCCTTAAAAGCATGGGATCAAACTTTTTAACTTGCCTTTACCCAACAGGCTGTTCCTAGTGTACCTTGGGCCACTCCTCTCCATGAAGCTGTTTTTACAGAAAACAGCGCTGCAGAAAGGAGTCCAATCAAATAACACAGCTATGCCTAAAAAGCAAAACTGAAAGATTTTCTTTTTTTTAAGGAAGAAAGAAAAAGGATAGAGAGATAAGAATTTGTATTATGCAGGCTAACAAGGCACCCCTCTGGAATCAGTGGAAATTCTTCAGATGTTGGATCAGGTCAAATGCACTTACTTTTATGGCGCTGAGGGTTTGACAGGTATCTTAATGCACTGTCATCTCTGTTGACCAGGTACTTATTCATTAACTGCTCTTCTATTTTTTATGTATTTATCCTCACTCTAATAGCCAAAGGTTCCATTATTTATCAGGTTGAGATAAAAGCTAGATCTCAGGGTTCAATAAGAATTATAAATAGAGCTAATACATGACCAAAATGCAGCCTTGAGAATTATCTCCAAGTTTCTAAATATACAAAGCAACAAGCAGGAAAGAGTAACAGCATCAGCTTTGCCTTCATGCAGCTTTTCATGCAGCACCCATACTATACATCTACACAGAGAACTAAATCTAAGTAGTAATGTTATTTTTTTTATGTTAAACATGCAAAAGTGCATATATAGGATGCAGTTTGTGAGCAGGAACTGAAGCATAACCATGATCCAGAAGCAACTGCTAACTTAGGAAGCCCAAGCTCCTAAGCGCAGTCCAACGTCAAGATCTTTTCTCGTACATAATGTAATTTCTACTCTTT
>NW_010338216.1:15592-49899 GCF_000700745.2 Antrostomus carolinensis
AATACTGGCCCAAACGGGCCTCTTGGTCAACCCAATATAGCCATTCTTGTGGTGGTGAGCAGTATTTATCTGGATTTTAAAAGACTATGAAAAAGCTCTTTACTGAACAAGATTGCAAAGCAAGATTGAACAAGATTGCAAGATCTAAACATCATTGAAAAGCAAGAAATAAAGATGAGCACTAATTCAGGGCACTTGACATCTTGGTTTCGTATTTTACAACAGATACTAGAACCTCTGAAATGTACAATGTCAGAATAGTCACCCAGGGTTTACACACTCCCCAAGAAAAATCTGAAATGCAGTGAAACCCCAGAGGAACTCCTGGTCATGCTTTCGGTTGTTCAGATGCAGATTGAGCTGAAGACCAGGACTCAGAGAATTAAGCTACATGCAAACCATCTTGTAAGGTATCTAGCCTAAGACTGGGAGACAGGGATTGATCCTCTCCTGAACTGCATCCAAGCAGAGTCAGCTTTTGCACCCTTAATCTGAAGGCATTTCAGAGAAGGCGTCTTAAATCATTCATGTCCAAAGGTCTGTCAAAGCTCCTTCCTCAGCTCTCCATGTCAAAGTAGGGTAGAGTCTCTCCTCATATTGGACAAACTTTAAAAAAAAAATCATATCAGATAAGCTACCCCAAATTTCAGACTGCTTAGCCAAAGCTTGTCTGAATGAGACTGTCTCTTTGGCAAGTGAAAACTGGGCTGGATATCTTGCAATAACACCCTTTCTTGAAGCAATCAGCCACTTCCAAAAATTCTGCCCATTCCTGCACAGCAGATGAGGACAACCATCTTAAAGGAGGTAAAACAAGCATCTGGGAGAACCCAGAAACCAAGAGCTCATTATTCAAAATGATGAGCTATTGTGCTATATACCTGAATCCCATAGCAATACTGGGTAGGAAACAAAAAGACGATTCCTTAAACTGAGAGGCAGAGGAAAATAATAACTAAAAAAAAAAAAATCCAGCCTGTGGCCAGAGCTGCACCTACTTTGCGTTGGCTGGAGGTGGAGCAGTCTGCAGCCACCTTTATCTTGAATGCTGAGGTGTGGCTCATGTAGCTAGCACGCCCTAACATGCAACGCACATCTAGATTTAAGCATGTTCTTATCAGATCAAAATGGAGCACTGCTTGCTGGGACCCGCAGTCTCTGAGGGCCGTATCTCTTTATAAAAAGACAGAGGGCCACAGGGCACATGACAGAACTCAGCAGATTGCATGTGGCCCTCCCACAGTTAGTTTGCAACATCACACGTTGCCAGAAGAAAGATCAGATTTGGAATCTGGGCTGCCAAGGCAACAGAGACTGAAAATGTTACAAAGACAGATTTTTCAGCTTAGGCAAAACAGAGAAAGAAAACACCTAAGATAAGCAGGTTCTCCAGCAGGTACATTGCACACTTGTGTCCATCCGTCCCCCTCCCCCCCATATTAACAAAGCAATAGCCATGTCTTTCATTGCAATCAGCAATTACAGTACAAAAAGAGAAGGGTGGGGAAATACCTTTGCTCCCTCAAAAAACAAAACAAGTTGCTAATAGCCATCTGGTCATCTCCTCTTTTCACAACAGAAGAGTTTAATATCACCAGCCCACAACATTGGAGGCCTGTTGTCTGCCAGTCCCTGGGTCATATCTGCATCTCAACTCCTGCTTCTCCAAGTAAGCAGGCCCATCACTTCAGCTCAACAACTGGCAGTATTAAGCTTGTGGGCTGGGATTTTGTTGCTGCTGGTGTTTTGGGGTTTTTTGTTTACTTGGTTTTGGTTGTTGTTTGTTTTTTTAAAAAACTAAATCTCTTAGGAGCTAAACTGCATTTCACATCGATAGCATGACAGCTTTTGGGATATATTACTTGAGATGGCACAGGGCTTTTTACTTGTTTTGTGAATAAGAAAATAGAAATATCTAGGGAAAGCTAGGTTTGAAGCTGTTTCTCAACAATCACTGTTTAATGCTTAAATGCTTTTTCCCTTCAAAATGTAAAATTTGGAAACTATTCCTCTTGTCACTTAGTTGAAAAGGCAATGACTTTCCCCACTATACCTGGCATTAATATGACTCTGGAACCACAGATGTCATACCAAAAAAAAAAAAAAATCAAAATCAGGAGCTTGCAAACTGAAAACAGAGGAAGAGAGTTTTTCCATGTATACTACAGTCCCATCTTTCCCTTTAGTTCACCTCCTGGCCTCCTCAGTTTCGCCACTCCTCCTGCCTGTGCCTTCCCAGAGGTTTAAAACTAGAAGAGACCATTAGGAGCCAAGCAGTCTGCCTGCATCTGTCATACAGGCCACAGTATTTCAGTCTTCGCTTGTGCCTTTCCTTCTCTGTATCATGACTGTCATCCTCATCTGCCTATCGGCTCAGGCAGACTTGTCACTCAAGAGGACTAATTTTCATTTGGCTAATGACATTCACTCCTAGAAAAAGTGCATCAGATCAACAAAAAGAAAATTCACAGCTGCTTTCTTAAATATTTGGACATATTAGAAGAAAAGGGAAGTCCAGAAAATATGATAAAAATACTGTACTATAACACAGGTTATCATAATCATCAGTATAGTCAATGAATTCACAATGTCACTTAAGAAATCTAGCAGAAAAACTCATTTAATAGGTGTTCCTCACCCCACGATAACTGCAAAAGTGTCAGACTTACATCTAGGAACAAAAATTAGAGGCACTATTCTTATTACTTTAGGGCTGGATTACACATACATACAATTTCTGATCAACTTTCTATGATTGCATTAATTTGCCAGTATGAAAGAAACTTCAGTCCTGTTAATAGACACCTCTAATTTGAGTAAAATGTCTATTACTACTTAATAATCAAAGATAGTTGAGAGAGAAGAGAAAAATCTGTGTGGAGAAGCCCGTCATGCAATGAAATAGTCACATCTATGTCACACGGGCAACACATGCAAGTTCCCCCCCAATTTCTAAGATTAGAAATACTAAAACAAATATTAGCATGTGCTCCTAATTGGACTCCAGCCTGGTGGGCCATCCTAATTGGCAATTGCCAGTTCAGTATTGCACAAGGGTGAGGAATTAAGCTGTAATTGTCAGGTTCATGATATCAACAAAAACTTAAAGATGTCACTCCGAGCTATTGTGCATTCTGACTTTGCCAAGTCCAGCCTCCTCAAAAAAATACTAAAGAACACCAGGAATGCAGCCATTCAGAAACTAGTTTTTCCAAGAAACCAGTTAAGGGAACAAGTCACAAAAACACTGACTAGTATCTCCATTTCATTTACCTCCTACACATCCAAGCCAGAGACCAGCAGCCGCAAGAACCTGTTGGCTCCTTCCCTGCATGATCTCATTTCTGGGCCAGAAGGTACAGTCAAGCAGCACCAGATGGCCTTTGGAGGTTATCCAGACTTACATCAAGGTAGCTTCACCCAATCCCCAACAGGCAGTCAAGAGTATGCTCTGCAGGAGAGGAAGGCAGAAGCAAGAAGGATGAATGCTAGCATGAAGGGCCACTACAATAATGGATGAAAGCAGAGCTGATAAAAGCTGCCACATTCACTGCAAACCATGTAAAACTCTGGCACAGCAGTCGACTGCACACCTAATGCTCAATGTGCAGGACTTGGCAAATCTCTCAAATAAAGTTAATAACTCCCTGAGGAAAAACAACAGAAAAAAAAAATCAGTGGTAGAACTAAACTCCAAAGATTTTCCATAAGAAAGTTATAGGCACCAAAGCCACCACGTTCAGTGCAGCAAGCAGGTGTGTTGCTATACACGCTCTTGTCAATTGGCAGCTTTGGATTCCAGGCCAGGCTCACCCCCAAAAGCAATGGTCACCAGAAGCCACTCACATACCAGAGAGAATAAAGAAATACACCTCCACTCAGTAAGTTTAGAGATGGCAGAAGGGCATGGAAAATCCAAACAAAAGATCCTGTTTTGTAGACAACTTTTCACTGATGTATATATATATTTAGGAGTTGTAGTCTTGTGCGTCATGGATGAAAATATCCTGTACACAAGCTTTGGAACTACACACCCAAATCGGGATGCAGAGCTGCATTTTGGTAGTTTTTGCTGAAAAAGACCAAAACCCAACACAAAAGGAAAACGACCAGTACATTTGAAAACACCTATCAAACTGAATTTACTTTTATGCTACAGATCATCCATCCCTTTTCGGACTCATCATTCTCTGGATGACCAGATCACAACATAAATAGTTATTTTAAGTGCCTCTAAGAATGTGAGAATCCTCTCTCTAAAAAATGCTTCTGGTTTGATGATACAGATTGCTAACACTGCTTGTTTTTAATGTTTTAAAGAGTATTATAACAGCATTTCACTAGGCAGCCTCATCATGATTCCTGATGGTGAAGCAGTTTGTCTGTTATTATCTGAGTCTGTCTATAATTCAGATGTTCCTGTTCCATTCAGCTTCAATCCAGATGAAGGTAAACACAAACAATCCAAAGGTCACTTCTGCTTTTACATAAGCAGCCCTCTAATTTCAGTCTTGAAAAACTGAAGAACAGGACCCAGTCAACATTTTTCTCACTGAGACAGAATCTCTTCTGCTCATTCAGACATTTCCACTAACCTAACATCTGTGCAGCAAGCTGACTTGTTTGGGACAACAGGAAAGATCACAGCACAGCCATGGTTGGAGGTATTGTACGCTAACGAGTGTCAAAGCTGCCTTGGAATTTGCCAACTGTAAACCATGTGTTCCTTTCCCTATCAGAGTGTCTCAAAAAAGGAAGCAGCAGCTAGTTTGTAATCTGCTCGGGTATGTCTGCTATGCACCTCAGCTAGCCAATGCAAATCACCTTCTGACAGACTAGTTATGCAATCTCCAAAAAACTAAGTTGGAGGCTAGTTTATGGGAAAGGAGTAGGTCTTGTTTCTGGTAAGGGCCACCACATTTACAAAACAACGTTCAAGAGTGAAAAATGCAAACATCAACACAAATAGAATTTGTGTCTCCAAGAGTTTTCCCTGTTAGGAATAAGGGGGAAGTGTGTTAGGATCCAATGACATGCAGCACAGCTGGTGATTACTGGTGCTGTAATGCAGTCAATGCAGTTAGACTCTGGGGAGCTCGAAGAGGAAGACTACTTCAGAGGCACGTGGCTGCATCATTAGACATGTGGGCCAGATCACAGGGTGGTAGGGGTTGGAAGGGACCTCTGGAGATCATCTAGTCCAACCCCCCTGCCCAGGCAGGTACATCTAACAAAGCAGATCACTTGACCAAAGTCCACTCTGGCCATGACAGCCATGTAAACTGCAGTCCAGCCTGCACTGACCTGAGAGCGTTCTGGACCCTCCCTAGGACACAGAGACCACATGAGCCAGAAAATCCCCATCCCTTCAATCCCTCCTCAGTCTCTTAATGCCCTTTGCAAAAGCCAGGGCATGTTCAAACCACTGCTGCACTGCAGCCCTTCCCTCACAAGCTGCAGACAAGTAGGCAGAGGTGAGGCAGCCCTGCTCTACAGGGTATCAGTCACTCCTAGTCAATCTATAAAGCAACAAGAGGAAAAAAAGGAAAAAATGCCCTCCCCACTTCTTTCCTTTCCTGATATTTTGCACTACCCTGTTACTACACTGACACATTCTCTATGCTGCCTCTTGTTATTGGCAAAAGAATTTGCTCTGGCTTTTAAAAGCCCAAGCCATGGCAGGTCATAGCAAAGACAGTAAAAATTATGTTTTCTCTAACTGTGCATTTTTCAAACTTGATCTGGTACCTGAAAATCAACTGTGACTTTTATTTTTCTTGTATCACTCACAGTAGCAAAGGTCTCAAAGGTCAAATCATGCCTCCAGTTACACACATACAGCTCCACAGAGTTCGTACTCCCTCCCAAATAATACAGAGAAAAATCTCAGCAAGGTTAGGGGAAATGGCATAGTGTTACAAGTGTTCTTTGTTGCTTTCTTGGGCAGCGTGCAAAACTGGCAGCCAGAAAGCCTATTTTAACTAAGTTTCTTACAAGATCATTTACAATTTTGCTATAGTCAAGCAAAATTCTACAGTCAGTGACAGTCAATGCTTCCACAATTCACAGATGATGTCTATACATTCTGTGTTTTCTGGGTATAGATGCATGTGAAGGAACAACTTTGCTTAGGTTTTCTTATTCCATCCAGAAGAGAAACACTTCTGCCCCTGCAGCATCAACGTGAGCTTTCTGCCTCAGGCAATCTTGCTGTAGAGGCCTGACTCCACACACAGGGAAGTGGGGCTGAAGTGATTAATACTGCCTTCCTTGGGGTCTGCTGAAGACAACCTTCATCTGCAAACAGGGACATCTTCACTAAGAATTAGTCTCCTAGAGCCTCTTCCAATGGGTTTCAGAAGCAAAGAGTGACTGTACATCTCTAGTGTTTGGTATGAGGGCCTTCTATTAGCTACAAACCAGCAATGCAGTTAATTGCAGGGCACTTTCCTGGATACAATGAAGTGTCTTTTAAAGCCTTCAAGTTCCTTTAAAGCAAAGGAATGCAGGGTAAAAGCAGAGATGGTCTTCTCACTCTAAGCATGAGAACGCATCTCAGCTCATTTCTGTTGCACAGATGAAGACAGGCACGTGACCAGGAAACACACTGGTAGCCCTACCCAAACCTATTTGAACGCAGTCAGCCTTCCTCTAGGCTGCACAGGATGAGAACAGATGCTGCAATTGTATTTGCAGGAAAGAACTCTAGTTCAGATCAAAATATAGACATTGTGCTGTGAAACATTATGTTCCAAGTTAAAAATGTATTCCAAAAAAGACCAAGCTTTAGTAAGGTAGCCTAAAAACAGCCAGAAAAACCCAAGAAACCTCCCAGCAATATTTATTTATCAGAATGCCTGTGAAAAACATTTATTTTAGGAAAAGACCATGTAACATACCAAACAATTCTCTTAAGCAAATAGGGAAAGCAATTCTAGCCCAGTGTTAAAGGTGTCCCCTTCCGTAAGAAACACCACACGCAGGACACTTTAAAAACATGTGAATGCAAACTGCATTAGCTATTTCTTCTAAAAATAAAGCTTCAAGGATTGTTATTTGCCAAAATAATACCTCTGCTAGCATTTAAACCATTTTGAACCATTATTAAAGCTGAAGGTCTCTGACCTTTGTTAAAATTATTAAGGATGAATGTTATTTTGCAGACAGTATGAGTGCTGCAGGATATTGATCAAGAATATCAAAAGAGAGACAGATCTTTGTCAGATGCCTGATCACAGAAGTTAAGATTTCCTACAACCACTGAAACATTTTTAAACCATAGCAATAAACTACAGCAGGCTGTACCTTATTAAGCTACTGGGATGTAATCCCAAGTAGAAAATCTACTCTGGACTGCAGTGGGAATTGGGTTAGATCCCTGATGCTCTGAAAGGCAAGAGTAAAAAGCAAACAGTTTTCTCTGACCACTTGTTAAGCCACATCTTTAATAATTACATTAAACTGTAAATTATGCATTTTCAAGTCTTATGTGTACATGAATAGTGACAGTGGGGCTAGATAAAGCATCCTTCCAGAAGGAGCAATCCTAAGGAAAACATTAAGACAAGAGAGATAGGAAAGCAATATTAATGGATTTTCTTCAGGTCTCCTTTAAAAACATCACTGGACTATGTAAATGGAAATTTCTCAAAGGCTTATAACTTGACTAAATTTGAGGGACTTTTCATAGGAACAGCATGAGGTACACTAATAATAAAAAACCTGCCCTTTGTTCATCAAAAGACGTCGTGTATCTGCTCCAAAGCACAAACACATGTCAGCTTTGCAAGAAATTATTCAAAATTTTTCTCTGTTTACTGTCAGAGACAACAGAATCAGTTTTAGGTGTTGAAAAAATTACAAGCCACTAAAATGAAGGTTCTACTAATTTCCAGTTATAAACAGTTATTCCTATAAGTTCTATAACTGTCAAAAAAACCCTCCAGGTATACCAAGCTTTCAAGAACCCAGAATCTACATATGGAAATAATTTCAATAAATTTGGAATGCTTTTTATTTTCTAACTTATATTTTAACATGTTAATAGTTAAATTTCACATCTTCCCACAAAACTACCAGAGGTGTATCAATAAATAACAAAGATGGAAACCAGCATTCCCATAATCATTTATGCCCATAATCATTTAAAATCAAGAACTTTAAGGTGAATATTAAATGAGGTAAAATGTGATAATATACAAATAACTGACTGGAATACTCTAAGAGCTGTGTATAGCTCACACATTTTTTTCTTCATTATTAGATTTTTCTAGAAAGCAGCCTTTGTTCTGAGATAGAAAATTAATGCTTATTATACTACTTGTCTTTTAATTAAACCATATTTTAAAACCCAGTAATTAATGAAAAGTAAGAACGGACAGTCTCCAGTGCATCTACCCTTGAACTCTACAACCAACAATTAACATCAATTTGTTTTTTTCTTTCCACAAATATTTGTTCCCAGGTTCCCAATTTAACATGCTGTTCAAATTGTCTCACTCCTTCAATCCTTTTAAGTACAATTATAAAAAAATCCACAAATATTTACACCAAAACCAGAGAAGTTCAACATTACAAGCTCAGGAACAGCTAAAATACATAAGGCAGCATTTAACATTTATTTTTTCATCAGGCAATTTATTCTTTAAATCGATTTATTATTATTTAAATCGATTTATTCTTTAAATCTTTAAGCAATGGTGATTATTTGTAGAGAGCAAGAAAAGGCCAAAAATGTTTTTCCTTCCAGCAGTTATCACTAACTCGAAACACATCTCCATTCCAAGTTACCATCGGCACTGCAACCAAAGACCATTAAAAAACCTCCAAATTCCCTTTGAGATCGTTCACCAGATTAATCTCAACTCCCAGTGCAAAATCCTGGCCTCAGTGAACTCAATGGCAAAACTGTCACTAGTGCAGGAAGGGGAGGAATTCTCTCCAGTAGCCCACAGGAGACCTTTTGAGGCCAGTTACCTCTACACCAGCTCCTCTTTGAAATGTGCTTTTCTTAAGGAACATTTCCCCCAGCCAACACTCACCTCTTTGTGGGACTGAAATAGTTTAGCGGCTACAGCTGTGTCCGGTTAGTCCTTTTAACAATGTATGTGTTAACGATCCATTCTCACATGTTCCCTTCAGACTACACTGATGGCCACATTAGTGTCTAGCACCCAGACACCCCGCGATGACACTGCACACCTCAGTGACACCCACCTGTTATTCACAGGTTATTGCTTCATCTAAGCAGATTTTTGCTGCAAACAAGTGCCAGCTCTGGTGTGGCCTGTCTTCTCTTTCACCTGCACTTCAGAGGCAAGTCCAACTGAAGCAGGTTCTCCCACTGTCCATATATCATCATCATTTCCCCAGTCCCCTGAGGTGAGACATTCCTATCATCTCAGTTTACCTTCCTGTAAATTTGCCAGCAGATCTCAGCCACATCGGACCACGGTCAGCTGTTCAGTACTGCATGGAAGGCGAGTCCTCAGCAGGGGGGCTTTCCATACTCTATTCTACAGCAAGAAGCCGCTCAGTTCCTGCAGGATTCAGACATCTGCAAAAGCAAGAACATTTCCATTAGTGAAAAGCTCCTTAAAAATGAAAGAGCCTTTCCTGCTATATGGTCCCAACACTGAAGGGTCTTTAATGCCACATCTTAGAAAAGTTAAGGAGTGGACAAACAGTACTTTCTGCCTTCAGATGTATCTGTTAACTTTTTAGGATGATACCCATCCCTGAGACAATTATTTCATGCTGGTAGTGACATTCTTAGAGTTTAGTAATTTTATAGAAGTGAAAGTAGAAAGGAATCTGATTTTTATGTCAAACTACATAAAAAACAGTGATGTTGACTATTAACATTCATGTCAATATTTCAAATGAGCTAAAAAAATAATCCTAACACATTTGACAAGGAGTAACAGATTAAGCTAGAGTCAGCAGTTTAGAACAACTGACATGCAGGTTAGTCACAGTCTGAGCAAAGACTTTCTTCCAAGTTGGAATAACAAAGCCTTTCCAATTTTATTTACAGTTTTGAAGTATTCAGAAACAGACTCTACTGAAGAACAATGGAGGGTTGGTGGTTTTTTGTTTTGTTTTGTTTTGGTTTTTTTCCATTCTAGCCAAGAGATTCACAAGGGATTTATGAAGGCTTTTTTTAAAAAAAAGTAAGTCATCAGGTCACAGACACCACGTTGCCCTCTTACTGCAAAAATGTAAATTCTACTGGTCTACAAGAATATAAAGAATTTCCTCATTGTAGCACATATAGGGCAAAGTCTTTATTGTTATAGGATAATCAGCTACAGGGCCCTTTAGTATTTTAGAGAAAAAGTACTTGAAATTTTTAGCAACCATTCTCTGGAGGGAAATTTCAAGGTGACTAGAACAGTCCTTTATATGGGTAAAAATATGCTTATAATTAGAACAGTCTTCTTATATGATCATTTTGCATTTCTTATTCATGTTAGCAGATTGCAGAAGAGGTATAGATACTAGAAAACAAACAAAACTATAACTGATGTTATTTTAATTCTGTATTACAAAGAAACAACCCACATCATCCTGATTAGAAGTAAAACACTACACTGCCTTTCTTGAGAGTCCAAGCAGCTATGGGGACTATTCATTAGTAAACAGGTAAAAGTACACACAAAGCTCACAAGTTATTCCTGAGTTTCACAGCAGCACCTGAAGTTTATCACACAAGATGCAGCAAATGAGGTTATGTAAGAATTTGAGAAGCAAGGAGGTCTCAGATAAAAGAGGTAAAGGCAAGCTCTGGTCCATGGAATGTCACATTAAAATTGGCCACCTAGAGCTTTGAGTAGTTTCTACAGGAGTTGGTGACTGTGACCCTGCTCTTGGTGCAGCCAGTATTTTAACTATGGAGTCTACCTGTCTAAGTGCACTCAGGCAGCCACACTAACAGGGGTCAGCTGGAGACAGCTGCTTTCCCTCAGCTGATAACCCCATCTTGGAGTTCAGTCTCCCCAAGGAGAAACACAGAAGATGCATCCTACCCCCAGCATTGCCTGCACACGCAGGAGAGAGGGGGCAGACCCTCCAGAGAGTCCCGATACACGACTTTTATTTCATCAGTGTGAGTTTAGCCAGATCCTGGCCAGTCTCATCCTTGAGCCTACCACCACACAACCGCCTCAGACTGCTTTAAGGAGCAGATCTACAGGGACCTATCCTGTCTTTGGGTATTATTTGCATGTTGGTAGGTTTGTGTACCTGGGAACTGGCACTGCTTATGCTGTCCCCTTTCCAGAAGAGATTAAGTTTCTGTCTCTGGGGCTGTCAGTCTAGCTTGCTTGCTTCTTCTTTCTGTGGTTTTGGTTTATTTGTTTTAAACAGTAATGCTATTAAAATTCACTCTATAAGCAGAGACATAGAGAAAACTATGTAGACTCTGATCAAGATGTTCTCTGTTTCATTGGAGGAGAATCTGAAATACCTTTTGAAACCAGAGCCAATCTTACATTCACATGAAACCTCTTTGAAGAGATGACTAATAAGATACAAGCTGTATCTTCTTATAAAATTCAGTATGAAGTAATACACAAAACATTTATGGGAAAACATAAGCACACATTACATTAAGTGGGTAGGTAATTAGAAGACCTGGAGAAAGGCTTGCAGGCCCAAAAGCTTACCTATTCTCTCTCCCAGTACGCCAGTAATACCTCATAAGAGAAACTACTTCTCCCTAGAATTTTTCCCTTGCAGAAACTTCGACCTATTTTTTTCTAGAATGCTCTGGTCATTCCCTCCGCATACACCCCTTTGTGGTTTGTACAGATATACAGATTAAGCCCTACCCTGTCACATTCAGGAGAAAATGAAATTTTCAATGAACTTGCAATAATAGGCCATCCTGAAGACACAGGATGCAACGATCACTGAGGCTCATCTGAGGAAGCAGGTTTTTTCTAATAAAAATCAGCATTTAGCTAAACTAAACAGAGGTAGAAATGAAGGATACTAGGCAGTGAAACCAAAGTTAAGGTACAGGCTTAAACAGGAATGCTTACACTGGAAGGTAAGCACGATATTGGACAAGGCTTAGAAGATGGAAACTAGCATAATTTACTGTGGAGAATAAAATAGGGGACAGACCATCAATAGTCTCTATTTAGGCTATTTCCCTTCCTTGCCTTGGCCTTGCTTTACAGACTTGCAATTTTAAAAAACCCACAAATTAAAAAAATATGTATAATGAAGTTTTTGAAATCAAGCATATGAAATGCCTCAGTTTTGCTGCAAACCTTCTGATACATCAGCCATTATCATGTTAAGCATAGGACAGAATTCTCAGGCTGTGAAGGGAATCTTCTTGCTCTCACTGTTTTGTCCAGGGCCTCACTAGGTCTCTCAATTTGCCAAATTAAAGACTATTTAGTAACAGTGGAAAGATTATTCCTATCAGGCACTGTTCCATCCAGGTCCTCAATAAATTGTTACTGGCAAGGCTGTAAAACCTGAGAGCACAAGCTGGGGTATCAGGATCCAGTTGCTTCAACATATTTATTCTATAAAGAGATGGAAACAAGAAAGCCTCATATCTGAGTTGGCAATAAAACACCTCAAACTTAGGAGCAATGCTTGAAAAGGAAAAACCATTTTGAGAGAAGTATCTCATAAAAGCAGTTATATCTCTCCCCACACAGTTCCACCCACTTCAATTATCATTACTCTGAACTGCAGAACTTTTTAAGAAAGCAAATCATTGAGTGACAGCAGAAGAGTAGGGGGCTTATTTATTTATGCTCTTTAAAAAAAAATAAATTACAGGAAGTTCCCAGAATGCAGGCCAGTTATTTCAATCTAACAAAAAACTCGTGAGTAAACAGCTACCAGAAGATTTTTCTTCCAGTAAAACGCAACTGAAAGCAACTGTCCCCTAGAAGAGTTAGATTACAAAGAAGAGGCGATTATCCCAAAGGCAGCACAGGAAAACATCAGGGGAACACTGTCACACCAATCTAATGCATCAGTGTTACGCTGCAATCAAAAATCAGCACCTGCAGCCATAACCACTGTCCTGGACCCGCACATTGCACAAAGTTGTCCATAAAATTACTCATGTGCATAAGTAGTCCCACATGGTTCAGTGGGTCTCATCACGTAAGCGTCAGAAGGGGTCTTAGGTCAGGATACTGCATTCCTTAAGCCAGACAGATTCCCATTGAAGCGATTAGGAGCCCTCCATTTGCCAAATAGAAAGAATTCCACAGGTATTTGTTTGAAGTGTGATACAAATTTACTTTGGCCATATTTCCACCTCCCTTTAATGTTTGCAGGAAAAATCTGCTTGAGTGCACGAGATTTACTGACCAAAGCAAATTTCAGACTCATATTAACAGGTATTTGCAGTAGAAGTTTCTGTATGCAGCTGCTACCACACACATTAGTTATCTGATCAAATCGTAACAAAGGAACAACTTAAACTTCTGTCTCTCAAACACACATTTACAGGTTCCCAAGGGCATGTGAGATTTTTGTTACTTTTTATACATACCAAGAAATTGTTGCCCTTTTGCAGCTGAAAAGTGGGCTACATTCAGTGCCAGGTAAATAATTCAGTTTGAGCAGTGAGCAAGCACTGCAACAGTGAAACACAGTAAATTAAGGAGAAATCTAGCTAAATCAGCAACACAGGATCGATGAACCCTTAGTGCTCTTCCCTGCAAATGAATCTATTTGATTATGGGTCATTAGTTCAACCACTTTTAACAAGTACGATCAAATAGGAATGCTATTAAACATTTATCTTCAGAGGCAGATTTACTGGAGAAGATAAGGAGATTGTAGAGACTCTCCATTAGCACTGCCTATTTCAGCAGCATTCTTGTCATAAGCACCTTTCATTCATAAAAATATCTCAGGAACCCAAAGCATCCTACAGATGTCTGCCTTTACATGCTGGTGACTGCACCCTGGCACCCTCCAGATGCTGATCAGTTACTTCCAATACACATTATTTGATAACCTCTTGCTGCTTTCCTGCTCCATGCTGTTAAGACAACAGGGGCAAACTTTTTTTAAAAAATATACAAACTAAAAGCTGAATTTCCCAATATTCAGTCAGTCCCAAGGACACTGAGACATCGAGCTTGCTCCTAACAGCAGGCCACCCAGCATTTTTTGAAAACCAGAACAATTATTTAGCAATGTAATTTCTGTCTCCTAAGGTTTTATTCCACTCTTACCCCGAGGCCTTCATATCTGACCCCTGCCTCCTTCCGACCCTCCCACCGGCTACAACAGGAAGGCACAAGGCAAAGAACAGGGCCTGCCTGTGAGAACTCAGAACAGGGGATGACTTAGAAAAAAACTAGACAAAGAAATTCTCACAGATGTTTTGCAAGTCTTAATCGCAGGTCTTGGGCAGGCTCCCCAACCAATCTGTAACACAATGGCACCAACAGAAGTGGCAGAAAGAGATCTCCCTTAACAAGAATGGTTTGTCAGGGCAAAGATAGAAAAAGAATATCAGAAGAGAAAGAGGAATAATTTACCAGTGGTGGTAAATAATAATTTATATTAAATATATGATAAATAGAATGTTATATTGTTATTATATTAATATTTAATAATAAATATTAATTTAATAACAGGAATAATTTACCACTGTTGGTTGTAGAGGGGAATGGATCTTATTAACTGCAGCTGAAATCATCACTGACTTACCAAAAAAAGGGTAATTAGACACAAAAAAACAATCTCTCTCCTCTCCCTCTGAGGCAAGTTTGGGTTCTTAGAAATTTGTACCTTGGCCCATGTGCCATACAAAAGTAAGGAATTAATTAAGCAGGAGGAGAGGGCAGTTTTCACCATTCTGGTCTATATTTCAGTGCCTGCAGACACTAATATTTGTCAGTGCTACAGTTTACTCTCCTCCATGTTTGTGGTTTCCCCTCAAGAAATCAAAACTATTTAAATTTTCATTTAAAGGTCATATTCCAGAAGAAAATAATCACATGAAGAAGGATGGGTTGGGAAGCTTTTTGTTGCAGGTTCTGAGCAAGAAGTTTGCAGCCAAAGGCAGAGTGTAGTCAGCTACCTTTGCCTTACCCTTATTCTGCCAGTTTCCTCACTGCATTGAAAGAAGGCTTTATCCTGATTTTAAAAGCTGTATTAGTCCTTCTAGGTTTGAAGCTACGAAAGAAGGAAGAAGCTTACTATAATATACTCAAATTCTTTGCATTATTGATAGCCAAGAATTGGAAAGCTGCATGATAAATATAAGTTGAGCCTCTTTTAATTAAGATTTAAACAACAAATCTCATTCTACCATAACTGATACATGAATTACAACATCAATAATTACTTTTGTAACAAAACAATAGTGACAACCAGGTCAAACTGAGCACCCATGACTATGCATCTAGTCTGTAGAGCCAAGGTTAGTCCTGATTTTATGAAAAAGGCAGGACCAAGAACCTGAAGAAGCCTTGTCTTCCAAGAGTAAGTCTCAGGCCTTTTCACATCCCTATAAATGGGTCAAGACTCAAGCAAACTAGATTGTTAATCCACTCCAAAAGTCTCAGACTTGTTTTCCAATAGTCAAAGAAATACACAAACTGCACCTCAGGCAGCTAGCTGAGGAAGAGAACAAAGCAAAATAAAACTCAATCCCCCAGAATTAACTCTTGACATTCCCCAAAAGGCAGAATATTTCACTGCTGAAAAGTGCATTTTTATGGAATGGTGTTGGCTCCGTTACCAACTGCCATACCCTTACTAGCTTTTAAAAGTAGAACAAATGTTAGGAAGGGTTTTATGACTGACGGCGAAAGGCGGGAGATAGACTATTAAAAAAAAAAAAGGTAAGGGAAGGAGTTAGCACAGAGCCAAAATAATCTTGCAGCTGCATTACATTATCCCAGCGGGACATTGCCAGACTGGCAGCAAAGTTAAGCTCTGTGTTCATGAAAGTGAAGCACTGATACCACCAGCTACAACTTGCATTAAATGAGCTTCCCACACCTCAGTGCCAATCCAGCTCAGTCCTGATCTGCCACAGTTTTGCTCTTCCAGCCCTGGGCCTGTTTTACACAAAGGCTGACAGTCAATCTGAACAAACCGTACATCCAAACTGTGTCGTGATTTACAATTAAGCCTCTCTCAAACCATCATCGTTATACGTAAGCAACAGCTAGCAGGATAGGTACTTCTCTTCAAGCTGCTACCCAACCCATCACAATCTCATCATAGCACTCATAATCTATAACCCAAATGAGCTCATATGTTATTCATGATAATTATTTTACAGTACCACAAATGTACACAGTACTTTTAAAAATACTAATACAGACATTATCTTTTCAAATTGGGAGAGTTTCCATTAACCCAAGGTAACAACTTTGGAAAGGGAATCCGTAGAAATAACTGTGGTAAGAAAAAACATCTTGGAAAAGTTTCATAAGGTACAGCAGGATCAAGAAGCAGTACGACAGATAAATATCAAAAGGATATGCAACGCATAGGGTAAGACATGGCAGAAAGCCTGAAACCTTTTTCACATCTTTGTCAGCATGACAGAGGCTTAGTATGCCAGCTGAGTGCTTTCTTCACCTGCAGCTGTATCACCATGGTCACTCAGTAGACCTTTCAATGATCCAAAACCCACTACTTCCAGTGACTGCCAGGATCTGTGGAGACCTTCCGTGCTGATGTAAAAGTGGAGCTATAATGCAAGCAGTAGTGTGGAACCACAGAAACACAAACAATCCACTTCTAGTTCTTTACTGTTTCATAGGAATGCAGGCTGTGTTGCTGGTTCACAGTTGTACAGCTCCTCCAGGTTACACAAGCTCTCAGGGAGGAACATATGTCACAGTAGTACAAATTTCTGTGCTGTGTAATTCAAAGCACTTTATAAACATTAACAGAAACAAACTCTGAGCTATATATAAAAGCAAATTACAGATGGGATCACCTCACTTGTGAAATGCAGCTCCCTCTGCCCTGCAGAATTGCAGCTAATGGTTCACAGTGACATTATACCATGATCCAAAGCCAGGAAAAGGACAGGCTATCAAATCACATTCAGGAGTTAACTTTTAATATGTGCAGTTATGGGAAGTATTTCTGAAAATATTTCAGATATTAAATATCATTCATTCTAGGTCATGAAACTCTTCTGGTCATCTGGTCACCTTCACAGAAAACTCTAGTCTTTGGAGGCAGCTGTCCGGAAGAAAGGAGAGCCTCAGAACTCTAGAAATACAGAGACAGTATGTTTGGGTTTTGCACTTATCGTTTATGTGAGTGCGTTGTCTAGTATGTTGTTGTATACCTGTATGACAAACCTGCCAACACAAGAAAAGGGAAGCTTTCAGGTGTAAAAAGAATGCAAAGAGCAATACAAAACCCAGTTTACATAGCCTAAACACATGGTTAATATTCCTATGGGGAAACAAAGTCCAAATAAATTAATACATCTTCTAAATTCCTTGCATTGACTCACAGGTCCCAGTTCAGTGCTGTTCTTGCTGTTTCTGATCTTCAAACAGTTTAGTAAACAGGCTAGAGTTAACAGATCAGTGTTGGTGAGCGAGTCCATCAGTTCTTTGGTTATAGTTTCAGTCTCTAAACTCAAGTAGGCATTGCAGCACATGGGCTTACATTAAGTATTTTTCCCACAACTCTCTGAAGTATAGAAACAGGGGGTTTTTTTATTAGATTATTCCAGAGCAGAGTTCCATGGGAATGGATCCATTTTGTAAATATGGAAGACATGAGTGCTATACACTTTGCTGTAGTCCTCTGTAATACGTTGAATTTACTTGCCCTTTAAGGGGCAAATGCAAGTACATTTCTTTATTAAGTGTACTGACTATGGTGCTCTGGACTACACTTTCCTGACTTGATCAGTTATGGCTCCATCCTCTCATCCAACAGAAAGTCCCCACAAAGATGCAGAATTACATAGGCAAATGATTTAAAGAATGTTCTTAAGAACCAATAGGGAACATTTATCTGCAGACAAAGAAAGTTCCCAATTGTTTCGCTCACACCTTCATCTTTCTCTGGACAGTTTTAGCATTTGTAATAGACACTAGTCTTTTATTTTGGTAGGTTCTATATGGATGCATAGATTCCTTCTCAAAAGTATCCAGCCATAATACAGTACTGCCAGGGGGAGAATTTGTTGGAAAAATGCCATCTGTATTTGCAGATATCTATAAATGAAGATATCTCCAATCTGATACACTGTAGGTCAACTCTTCCTTTCTTTAGTGTTCACTTTTCAGCAACTGAAATCACAAGGCATGAAGTCAATAGATATTTAAGCTATTTAAATAGCACCAAGGATAAAGGTCATGCCTCTAATGTGATTTATCTTCACAGGAACCCACCCAAATCTTGGAAACCACTGCCTTGGAGACAGGAGATTCTGGGGGTTGTATAGATAAGAGGCTGGTATATTCAAACTAAAGATAGCTTTTCCCACAGTGTATTTAAATAGCTTAGAGCAAGGCCTTAGGTAAAAAACAACACACACACACACAGACCCATCTCACCTATGTGATATACTCAGGAAAATGCCCGTAAAGCTGTGGAGAGTTGCTCTTTTCTGCGCTGGCCAAGAGGCTAGTGTTTTTCTAAACCTGTCACAGTAAAGGAAATGAGCAGTCAGGTCTTCAGTCACTGCTGCCTCATGGCCCAGCACTGTTTCCAGTCATGCTCCTCACTTTGCTTCTAAGATAAGAATAATTCTTCTGTGCCCCAGTAGTTTGTCCCTGGCCTAAAAAGGAGGGAGACAGCTTATCCCTTTGCAAACCTCAAGTTTGAAGTGCAGTTCAGTGAGCCAGGCTAAGCAGCTGACCATGCCAAAACAGATATCCCACACTGCCATCTTCCCCCAACCTGCCACCCACTCCTCCCCTGCTTCCCTCAGGCCAGACCTGGAATTTACCTAACTTCTCTATGAGTCCATCAGCTTGCTCACCTAGCTGCAAACTAGCCCAGAAAATAAATAAATAAAAATTCTTCTGACAAAGTAGCAAACTGGATCACTTAGTCAAAAGTAAGTTGAACATGAGAACTGATGCCAGTGAGAAAAGGGAGAAGGGAAAGCCTGTGGCTCCCCCTGAACATCTCAGGAAACCAGTTTCTAAAGAGGTAGCAGAAATAGGCAACTTCAGCACAACCACACGCAAGCATGTCAGCGAGTAACTTGGTAAATAATTTAAAAAGTAGTGAAATCAGGCAAACCTAGAGAGGAAGGGCAGTATCTCCCTGACTTTCTGTGCACATTACTACACACATGTGAGAAAGAACTGTTCACATGACTTTAAAAAGTTTTGACCAGTCCTGTGAATTCTGCTACAAAAAGTCTCATTTTTGTCTAAAATTTACTCTATGAAATAGAACTCCAGCTTGTGTAACAGAGACAGCAACAGTACAATTAAAAAATTTCACCTGAGGCCAGCTCTGTTCAGCAACCAGAGGAGAGGAAGAGTGCTAATTAAAACCATGTTCTCTAAAATCAGAAGTGGTTAGTTGCAAACACCAGATAGAACATAGCATATGTCACAGGCAACTGACCTTAAAACAGAAGAGGGAGCAGGAGAGGTGAATGTAGTTACAACAAAACACACAGTGTGAAGGAAAAGTGTTTTAAGAGCTATTAGAATCACTGGTATTTGTGCTCGAGTGAAAAGAACAGCAGATGTAGAGCAAAAGTAGATACTAAGGGCACGTTCATGCAATCCTGGCACAGACAAACCTGATGATATAATTGGGAGTTTTGCCTGTTTTCTTTGAGATCAGTGTTTCAGTAATTTATTAAGTTCTCTTAACCAGTCAGTCCAGATATGAAGGATTTCAGATTAATTAACTACAGGCTTTAACCTGCAAAGGGGCATTTCACATCTCAGAGACCACCTCACACCTTGCAAGAGGAAGCTGGAGGTATCTTTTGAGAACTAACATGGGGACTAGTACTGTTCAGTTTGAAAATTTTCCCCACATTACCCAAATCTCTGTAGACTGCAGCAACCACCATTTTTACTTCTACATCAGTCAGAAAGCTCTTGAATCATTAGCATGGGAATATCAGCATTGCTATTATTCCCAGACATTTCCTTCTTCACTTTCCAATGTTTTCTCTGTGCTATCTGTCATTACCTTGTTTTCTCATTTTGCTTTTCATTAAAGATTATTATTCAAGGGAGGAAATGTAGCACAGTCTGAGAATTCATTCAGCATGAATGGAGAGAGACATATGGTCTAGTGACTTAAGTGGAAGATCAGGAGCCAGGCTGCTTGTAAGACCTAGCCTGACAGTCTCCCTCTTGCTCTTGTACAAGTCATTTAAGGTCAAATACCTTTCCCTTCCCACAGCCAAAAGTTCAGTAAGGGGACAATTCTGTTGGACAGAAGAAAGGGTTACCCCACTAACGGTGACACGCCAACTTGCACTGTAGCTACACTGTCCTTGTGTGAAGGGCAGAACACTTCCTTTAGGCTTATCCTCACCACAGTTACAACACAGGAGATCATGAGCACCAATATTTCGTGATCATGTCAATGCATAGCACAACTTTACAAACACCACAGGCAGGGACAAGCTGTGTACCAGTACTAAATCAGCTGGTCAAGGTAAAATTTGACTTGGGCAAGAGCTTTCTCCCAGCATGACTGAAATAAATAACATGTTTTTTTCTGATCTGCTCCAGCTGCAAATCTGTGTGTTTGCAAACATCACACAAACCAGTCCCCAGCAATAACTAGCACTGACTGGTTCACCACAGTCATCCCATGAAGACAACTCACTGTGGTTGATATCCAGTCACCTTTCATCTCCTTCAGCCTCATGGCATTGGGATTAAGGAGGAATTCCCACAGAATGGGGCTCTGCAACACACAGTGTGTGGACTCCAGGTGCAGTTCCCCATGAGCATCCCAGCCCTCCCATCAGGTTGCTACATCTTCTCTGCACACACATAAGACAGACTGAGCAGCAATGCTTCTTTCAGCTTGCTTTAGTTCTCCAACTGGATAGAATAATTCTCGCTTGCTTAACAATAGAGTTGGGAAAAATACAGTAATTCACTTTAGCATGAGTGTGTTTGTGCTTCTTTTTACCACACAGAAGAGCAGAACCAGACAAAGTAGACCCTTCTCAGGAAATGAGTTAGTTAAAAGTTAGGTGAAATTTACTCTAGTTCCTGTGGCATCATTTGTTGGCTGCACAGACCTATAGCTAATTTCTCCCTCATTTTTCCTCTAGGAAACAAGAGCACTGTTGCAGAATTCAGAGAGCCACAAAGTCAGGATTGTCTCTCTGGAAGCCTCAGATTAACGCAGGATAAACAGAATAAGTCAGATTTTGGTTTTCTGCTGCATTCCTATGACATACCATGGATACCTGAAGCAGAACAGCAAGGTAACATCAATTCTGTGAAAGTTGAAAGATTCACAACCACTTCCTATCTTTTATATGCAAGCTGGTACATTTTCAGAGCAATAAAGGTGAAGCAATTTTCTTAGTAAGGTGAATAGTTCAAGTATGGATTAGACTGAATTAGACAGACTTTTGTTCCCTGTTTCCTTTTTTCCCCCAAACTGATATTAGCTTGAGAGTCATTGCTGCACTTTTCTTTCCAGGTTAAAAGAAAAAACAAACAGCAATCCCTCTTACAAAGCTTCTCCAACAGTCAAGTTTCTTGTCCAAATTTCCATGACAAAAATTCTGAGAAAACTGAGGGTTGTCCAGGTACCTTACACCTTCAGTTCACAATTTCAAAACATGGCAAACATCACCACTGCCACAAAAAACCCAAGCAAAACCACAGAGCAATATCTACATGCGCTCTCTCCCTTATTCCTTCTTCATATTCTCACTTTGATGCCGTGTCACCTCTTCCATATATGCCAAAATTGAATGGATTTGAGCTTAAAACTGACCAAGTTAAAAAGGGAAGGTTAGTAAACCACAATCCAATTCACTAAAAAGCCATACAAACCTGTTGGCCAGGTGCAAGTACACAGTAATTTAGTGTCAGTTGTAAAATAATTCAGTTATACTGAAACTCCCTGATATAAACCGCTACGTACCCAAAGATGAGATGTATTGAGAACTGAAATACATGGATTTTTTTAAAAAACATACCATTTTTTCCCCATCTAAAAAAAGTAAGCAATATCATACCTGTCATCTTCATGGACAAAGGCAGAATCCTACCAAATATCACCCTTAGCACTAGTTGAGAGGGGGAAGTTTGGATACAAGTTTAGAGGGCATTGGCTATTTGGCATTCACTCACCACACAGGCGTTAAGCAAAGCGTGATTTACTTTACTTTCAAAGCTGAATGAACAGCCACAGAGAAAGGCACCATTACTGTGTGCTAAAAATATCCAAACACAGGGGGAGCACAGAAGAGTTGGTGCACTGTAAATTCATATTCCAACATATTGCACACTAACTTTCCTGTACAGACAAGCCCTTAGACTAATAGGCACCTGGGAGTCTTCAAGTCTGAGTGCCCAATAAATAAAATGGCTATTTTATTTTTTTATTGGTGCTCTGAAACCAAGCTCTGATGTCCCTACTCAGACAATGCTTCCATTGAAGTTAAGTCTTGGTCTATTATTAAATACCATTTATTTTACAGCTGTGAGCTTTCCAGGTTAGAGGATAGGGATTTCATATCAAGCCAAATCACTAATCTCAGTCTAAAGGGGATTGTGCAGGCATTTATTTTTACTTTATATAGGTACCTAGATACTGCTTGATTCAACAGACTTGCACTGATGCCTGCTGAAGTAACTCCCCTTATGTCTACCCATTCCCAGCTCAGATAAACTCAAAACAAAAATAAAAATTCAAATTGAATCTCATTTAAAAACCCGTTCCAGATTCAGATTTCTTTGGAAAAAGTTGGGGACCACTAAGAAGTTTGAAAATCATGAACATAGCTTTCAGTTCCCTGGCTTTAAAACCATATTAGACCCTCAGAGCAGAAAATGGCGTATGTTTGAAGTCTCCACTGCACTGAGCTCATATAGGTCTGATCCTCAAGTTATTTTGAGCTAATCCTCCCATCCACCACAGCGATCTCCCATACTGACAGACGAGGCTTGAGTAGAATCCACTGAACTCAGTGAAACACCACTAGAGATGAAGTTAACTCACTGCCAAGAGTTCACAACCCAGTTTACCAATGCCCCAACCAGAGTGAACAGCCCTGTTTTAGATAACTTGATTACTCATAGCCAGGCACTGCTAGGAAATATTTTTGCAATTCTGTGGAGCTGTGAGGAAGTTACTGCAGATGTGAGCCCTAGGCTAACAAAGCAGACCTGGCCAGCATTTGCTTGTTAGCTCTATCAGCAAGAAGCTGCTAGGATTCTGACACAGGAGCCCATTTTCCCCCTTGAAGTACCCAGCCAGTGCATGAAGGAAACAATCACTTACACAGCTGTTATTTTAGCTTCCTTCCTGCTACACTTTCTGCTTTTTTAGAATGGTGCCTCAACGACAAACATTTTCCTTCAAGGCAGCTCGCTCACTTATAGTGGTGTTCATCGAAAGTTTGACAGCTTTGCTTTCTGCTTTTTTAGAATGGTGCCTCAACAACAAACATTTTCCTTCAAGGCAGCTCACTCATAGTGGTGTTCATCGAAAGTTTGACAGCTTTATCTTCTTTCTCAGCTACTTACAGCTGTGACTCCATTACTTTGAAGTCAACTTGGATTTGGTTGGAATGAAGTGCAGACATCAGTGACTCAGGCTTAGTGTGTCACCTGCCTTTGTTATCTTGCAGTAGACAATTTAATCAATTATACTTTTTTTGCCTAGGCATAAGAACAAGACAAAAATGCTGATCAGCATTTCACAGGGTTGTTTCTTCACTGCTAGCAGGCCATTTAACATCTGATAGACCATATAAAAAGGTCTTCCCAGGGGCTTAGAGTGTTTGGGTTGTTCTTTTTATAGTGCGGAAGGTCATTAATGAGCAAGCAAAAGCAGCATGGAAACAGCTAGACAAGTCTTGCTGAGTTAATAAGAAACTGTCATTCTACTTCAGTACTTTCTCATTAAGCCTAGTAATGTTCATGTCTAAGGAGACTGATGGTACAAATCTATTTTAATGCTCAATTTAGTTCCCCAAGACTTGAGTTAGAGCAAGTTTACCCCTCCTTTTTTTTTTTTCTCCATTATTTTTCCAGTTCAGCAATTTCTGAGGAAAAACACTATATTAGGGGGTTTTTTCAGATGCAGCTCAAAAGCTGAAATTCAGATTTTATTTTTTTTTAAAGAGCTAGGGGCACCTTGACTTTCCTGAACAGAAGACCAGTCACTCCAAATCAAATTTTGTCTTCCTGCTCTTACAAAACAGTCTATAAAGCTAGTCACCATATTATCATGTAGAGTCCTACAACAGTTTTATTGTTGAGTTTAAGTGTCACACAGAAATTAATTCCCCATTGCTTAAATAGGAGCAAATCACAGACACCACCTTTAACTGAGTCTTAAGGATCAAGGGTCTGTCATGCAACATTAACAAGGAATCCAGAAAGCCAATTCTTGCTAAGAACTGCATTACAATAAAAGCTTTATTAACTCTTTAGCTACTCTCCTATGCCCCACTTAATTTTGGTGCTTCTGACTAGAATCTTAACAGAGTTCACTTGCCTTTGTTCTTGCCAGGTATTATTTCTCAGAGGATCAGTTACCCGTTTTTCAGCGCTTTTGTTGCCAGATACAAGCACTTTCTCTTAAGCAGTTTTTACTTTTGTGCTTACTGCTCCCAGCAATCGACTTAGCAGAAGCTCAGCATCACACGGATCACAAGGAAATGCAGCTCAGATGTTTAAACTTACGCAACAGTGACCTTCATGTCACTCTGAGGTTCCTATCAGCCTTGTCACACAATTCATTTAAGTGAAGATATGGGGTAAAACATAACACCCTTGCCGGCCAGTTGCTGATGCTTCGTTGCTGCAGGGTCAATCTCTACACACCGTCATCACAGATCCACGCACAGAAAGCCACGCTGGCACTGATGCAGCATTCAGTAACTTCGGCTTAGCTTCAGGCATATGGAAGTCCAAGAGAAGAGGGAAGGAACAGATTAGAGAGAAGTTCAACAAAGGAAACTGATGGAAAAAAGCCACATGTTCCCTTTTGTACTTTACATGTACAAAACCTTCATGTGTGTATGAGGCCAGAACTGCTAACACTGAGCAATACCAGTTCTCTCCTGCTGTTTTTAACACTAAAGAAAACAGTGCAGTGCATTAGTGAGGGAGTTTCATTCTCTTATCTGTTATTCTTCAGCATTTGTTAGCTAAACCTCTTAACTCTCCTGGCTACCCATTGCTCACACCAGGGAAGTTCCTAAAGCACACCTTTTCACACAGCATGGGTTTCATCTCATAGTTGATTTCTCTTTTCTGAACTCCACACATATGGAATTCTTGTTAGTAAGCCCATAACGACTGTACATCCCAACACTGAAAACTCTCTCTAGGGCTGTTTCTACAGAACTCATTTTTATGTTAGTTTCTTTTCCTTTTCTTCTCCTTACAACAACCTTCCAAAAAGTCCCTAGATCTTTCAAGGCAAAGCCCTACTTCCTGCAGTGCAGATACTGTGGTAAGGAGCTGAAGCTTCTGAGGGTTTGAAATCTCTAATCATTAAGTTCATACAAAGGTGAAAAACATTTAAAGGACTGAAAAAGAGGTGAGAAAGATAAGGTGTATCCCAACATACCAAAAATATTGCAGCATTCTAGTAATGTAAATAAACATTTTTCATTATAGGCCATAGTGTTTCTGTGGGATGCTTCAGAAACCCACTGATCTGAGATAACCTTGAGAGAAGTCTCCCATTACTGTAATTCCATGAGTGCTTCCCACTATCATCCACTGCTGAAGGAACGGTGCAAGGCAACTGCAGTCTCTAGGTTTTTGCCAGTTAAGCACTCATAACTTTCTCAGTACTAGCACTCTTGACATTAGTGCTGCTATCATGCAGAAAAAGGAAGATTTTGGTTAAATCTATAGTATATATACCTTAAAGCAAATTTAGGGCTGGTGTTGGAATCATGCCCTACATTACCACAATCTACTCTGCACCATGTGAAGACACAGTGGACAATAGCATGAGACCACAGAAGCAGCAGCGTGGGCTGGTGGAAGTGACAGTACATACTAGTGATTGATTGCTTTACAGTCAAAAAAAGACTTTTTTAAACTGCATTTTTCTGGTACGGGAGAAGGGGGCAGCAAGGCAGCAGAAATAACATAGCCACTAAGACCAGTAAGAGCTAAACATACAGAGCAGCAAGCACACATGTTTTCATTGTGTTTCTGATTCTTTCTGCAGCAGGTCAGCTCTGTGACATCAAGTAATTTAAAAATTTAAACAGTATGAGATAATAAAAAATAAGCTTGCAAAAATAGTAGTGAGAATTCATGCAAGAGCTTCTGAAAAAAATCAAACAGAAATGTAAAAAAACCCCACTGTGTCACAAAATTTCCTTTTTTGTGCTGTAGTTGTCATTGGAAAAAGATTCAGATTTAAAGACTTCTCTCCATTTTGACGTTTTTATTACATAGCCTATATCATATAGGTTTGTCTCTTCTTAGCATGTACTGCTGATTCTGGATATTTGAAATAGATCTCCTGAAGTCAGTATTTCCTATTTAAAGAAGGAACTCTATTTGGCAAAAGGTAGCTGCTTTTCCATCTGCACTTCAACTTTTAGTAACAACTGCAAGGTACGTCAGCAAAACTTTATTTTTCATGCTGCCATCACTGCTTTCTTTTTGCTGTCTCAACAGGGCTGGTCTTAGGTTGTACAGGGCTCTGCATGCCAGTATCACATACAAGCTGATATCTGACTCCTTCCTCAGTTATGATTAAGTTAATATAATCAGCCAGCATGGGGGAACTATGCAGGCGTTGCCTCCTTTCTGGAGACAGAAAGATACTGGAGTTTTTCTCCCCCAGGCAAGAAATGAGAAGTGTGAGATGTGATTTGATGAAATTCAGAATCAAGACTTGGTTGGTTTCAGATTTCATTACCCACACACTGGGTTTGGCAAGGTAAGAGATCCTCTGCCAATTAAGGTCACATAACACCAAGAATTCAGGAAGTTTCCAGCATGCAGCAAGGTGAGAAGTTACAACTTCAGTCAAGCCTTCTGTTGCAATTTGTTCAAGCTCAAGTCCTACAGAGTTTTGCTCATGGGCCAAGAAGCTGCCAGGTAACTACACATGCTCCAACAAAAGTAAATAGACCCATTTCAGCTTTGCCAATGGTCATGGGTAACAGAATAGCTGAGAACAGTGTGTTCCTTCTGGGGCTTGCAATATCAGCCTTACAGCCAAAATAAGACTGGTGCACACTCGCAGAAGCTCGGAACAGGATGCACCATTTTCAACAGCGCTGACAATGTTGTGAGCATGAACAGCAACTGATGACTTCAGAAAGAACAGTTCATGCTGTTACATTGAATTAGATTCCCACCACATTTGACAAGTTCCAAGACTCATAACCACATACCTAATTGGAATTCACATCTCCCTCAGCCCTTTCCTGACCCATATTCCAAGGCACGTGAGATTGCCCCCACTCTATAAGCTCTTTTGAGACAAGCTCTGGGCATATCCTAGGTAAGTCATTAAAGGCTATACATTGCAGAAAGCATAAAAAAGCAGAAACCTGGATTTATGCCTTTAACTGTTTGGTGATCCTTGTGCAACTTTGTCCAGATATTGGGGGGAAGATTTAGGAGGGGAAGATCTTTTAGCTCTCCAATCTGCTTAAAAATTTACATCAGTTTTCACAGAAACACACTTCAGTGTTGTGCCCCCGAGAGCAAATTGTACCATCGAGACTGCTTTTCACACAGCCTTGAAACAATGGCTCTCTCTGCTGGTGCCTTAACATCCTGTACCACAGGCTGGCTCTGCAGAGAAAAGCAGTGAATACCCAACAGCAGAATCACTTACTTTTTCAGGAAAAATCCTGCTCCTTCCTCTTCAGGCCTGAGGTTCATTCTTTCAGTAGGCACTTCCCAAATACTGTCCTTAAATATACATTGGAAAGACAACTTGCTACTGCTAAAGAGTTGCTTACTTCTGCAGCTTAATCTCTTGCACTTTTGGCTGATGGTAGCAAGAAAATGGTCTCCTGGGGCTTTGTCAGGAAGAGAGACACACCACTGTTTACAGATCCCCTTGCCTTTTTTATTATTAATTTACCCAACAGTTGACAATTGATAATTGACAGCACCACAGCATTGACCTAGCAGCTTCAGACTGGCTCATAGGTCACCTGCAAACTTCAATTGTAATTTAAAAAACAAGCCCTTTACTATTGCTGCCTGATAAAAGGCTTCAGGAGACCTTTTACCTATCTTATAATTTGAATGCTCAACACTGGTTCAAAGATTGGGATGTACACCTGAACCTCAAATCTTCAATTCTAAATGCTACCTAAAAGCACCCAAAACAAAGGGAAACTCCCACCCCCCAAGCACTACTATTGTCACTTCTGCCTCTAGAAAGTCTTTAACCTTAAACCTAAGTTGAGTGTTATTTTGACTTTTTCACTTTGTCCCTCAATTCCCAACTAATTTGAGCATGTAACCACTAGTAGTTCTTATTTAAGTCTTACTAAATTGTTCTTTTTACCACCCTATACATTGAGAAAGAATACATTTGATAGGACTATCAGAAATCTGTAACTCAAGCCAGAAGAGACTGCAACAAGTTCCAAATTTCTCTTGAGGTGAGGGAGTCAGACATAACTTTCCCTTCCCACCCCTCCAATATCAAATTTAGGACTAAAGTTATTCTCTTATACTATGGTTTGGCTACTTATTTACTGAGACCAATGCACTGAACCACAGCTGCAGCACAGATGTTCAGAGAGGAAAACTATTCTGCACAAATCTGAGCCTGGTCTAACCTAACCAAGAGTTGATCTTCACTTTGACAGATCCTGACAAGCAAATGGATAGAAAACCCAAATGCAGTATCACACGAATGAAAACCTGCTTTGACCATACAGCAAACTTGAGCAAAGAGACATAAGTTTACACAGAAAGAGCAAGTTTTTAAATTTTAACTTATTTCTGAAGAGGCAGACTATGTTTCTACTTCCTTTGTTTCTATTTTAGCCAGGCATCTTGATTACATTATTGTCTATCACATTGTCTAACACGATGAAGCATCAGAATGGCATTTCTCAGCGATCTCAACAATACATGCCTCTAAGGCCCATACTCATAGCAAGAAAGGACAGCCATTGCCTCCTACTTATACAGTCAGGGACAGATCCTCTGCCAGAGTCCACAGATTAAAATGTTTGGCTGCTACAATATCTAAGTGCTCTTAGGGTGCTTTGATGAGATCTCTTAAAACTAGGATTGAGAAAAAATAAAAGGCTACATGAAGTTTACTACTCAGGTGTAAACCAATTCATTCAAGTTGGACACATAACCATACACTGCAGTCGAGACAGACTCTAGAAGAAAACTAATGAGTTATACAGAAGATACATACCAGAAACAAGCTGCACAGTGACACCGCAGAAAACTTAACCAGATAGTTAAGTTCCACAGGCTTTGCACTACTTGGATGATACAAGACAACTATAAATTAGTCTTAAACAGCCAGTTAAGCCAGGTTTATGACTCTACTGCAAAGTGATCAGATGGTACCAGGGACTCTGGAAATACAGGGAGAAGACGTACAGTTAATACAGATCATTCTCTACAACTCCCTGTATAGGCCTGGACAAGTGTCTCAGCATTATTTACAGTATCTGCCCAAGGAGAGAATCTTCAGTGGAATCGATACCAAATTACCTCAAAGCAGAATCAGTTTTTAAACCAAAATGAAGATAAAACTGAAATATCCAACTATGATTAAGAAAGATTATTTTTCCCCCTTTTCTCTCATCCTAGCAATTAAAATAAGATGTTTTATGCAGTATTTGTGTTAAGCCGAATGTAATAGCTGTTACACTCTTTGCTCAAACATTTGTTTGTTTGGTTTTTTAACTACTCTGATATTCTGGCAAGAGCAGCAATGCACCATGATAGCGCTAACTCTTTGATACAAAATCCTTACATTCAGGTCACACCTTTCAGAATCAACTGCCTGCTCTAGACCAATTTACCCTAAGACAGGAAGCAAAATAAAGCCTCTCATTTTTCTTTTAATTATTCTATTGATTTACAAATGCATCTCTTAGAGCCATATTCAGGAAATACATTCCAAACAGGACTTCACAGAACATTCATACAGAACTTATTAATGTGAAATGTCACTATTCATAACTTGATCTTCCAAGAAACTAAACTCACTGGAAACTATGGATTCGCATCACTTCTAAAATAAAAAACAGACCATGAGTTTCTAAAATACTTCAAGATCCTTATAAGTGTTACAGAAATGAAACTGTAATTATTAAAATATTCACCATTATTAAATATGCAAGGCACCTGCAAATGAGTCTTCAGATCTTCATTGCAGCATAAGAGAGAATGGAATTCACTTTCCTCAGTAACGAGGAGACAAGTGATCTCCAAGGAGAGGAGCAGCTACCTGCTAGGGCCATTACAATTACATGAGTTGTTCATTATATAGTACTGACAAATTATTCTGAAGACTTCCAGGGCTTACAGATGTGCAGAACACAGTGAGAGTGAAACCAAACCTCAACATTTTCCTACACCTTCCCAACATTTTTTTTTTTTTTTAACTGGAATTGAGTCTAAATTTTGATGTTTAATTTTATTGTGGCTCTCTCCCATCTCACAAATTTTTAAAGACAGAGTAGAGAGCCTGAATCTGGATCAAGAGTTTTGAGATCTCCCAGTCATCAGGAAATGCAGAAGGAGACACCAGGAGAAAAACCAAGTAATTCTGAAAAGCAGTATGCAAGAGAAGAGTCTTCCCAACAAACAAAAAGCAGGAAAAGAACCACTTGGCAGCAGCTTTGGTATTGTAAGTCCTATGGCAGCAAAATTTCCTGTCTCTTTTCCTGGAATGTCTCTAACCATATATTTATTTTATAGACTGGTTTCAATCATAATTCAGATACAGAATGCAACGAGTGCTGTCTGGCTTGTGGTACACATTCTGTCTGCTTCATACCATCAGGCAAAACATTCATTTGCAGATGAAATTGTATATAGCCATCTGCAAATGATATATATCTACATATAAGTATAGACACTGCTGATTAATCACAGAACATCATTCTTCCTTATAACCCCTCCATAGGCCAGCAGCACTGAAAAAATACAGCTGGAGTAGCAGAGGACAAGTTCTATCTCAAAGTACATTCTGAGATCCCATCTATTTCCCCTAACTGGTCCAACAACTGGTCTGAGGGTAAAGTCAAACGGGAGGGTCCCAGTGCACAGTAAACAGCCAACCCAGTATTAGAAGGAACTATAGTAGTAGTTGTATCAACAGCAGATAACAGAGAAAAACAAAACCCAACAACCCACAGAGCAAACAGCAATTCTTGACACAATCCATAGACTTTGGTTTAGCTTTTAGCATAAATCCTGAACTGTAATTTATGGAGGAAAATAGTTTCCTTTATCTTTTCCTCAGCTATTCACCATTGATGAGTACACAGAGCAACTTGAACTTGTTTTCATGTCTCAGATAAGTTTTCATGAAGAATTTTTAAACTTGGTAGCACAAGAATACATTTAATTTGAGGTGTCCACACAACAGTGGACTGTGGCAGTTGTGGTGAAGTCCTAGTGTGTGAAGGCCAAGAGACACAAATATTCTATTGTCAGAGGGCTTGTGAGGTAACTAACAAATTGGTACAACAACTTCAGCATTTGCTGTTTGCCAGGAGATTAATCAATAACCCTCATCACTGTATATCGTAGACACATCACTTGACATTTTTTTCCTAGGATGCGAGAGCTGCAGAGACTAAAGTAATGAAGAGCATCAGACAGAAGTTGACAAAGGTGGACCCAGCATCCAAAACGCAGAAAAAGAATAAAGACTGGCAACACCACAAGGCAGAATTTGTTATAGGTAAGGTTAACAAACAAAAAGCAGATCTTTTAGCATCTTGCTGAGCAACACTGTATGAACCTTTCTAGTTATTTCAGTGGGAGATATAGCAAGGGTTTACAAAGGATTAGCACGTTATGTTTAATTTCTTCAGAACAGAATGAAAGAGAAGGTCCAGCCAACTTTTTTTTTTTTGTTGCTTTTGCTTGGTAGTTGCTTGCAAGATCAAAGACAAGGGAAAATTCTTGTATTTAGGGATTATTTTGGAGTTTTTGTAAGTGGTAATCAACTGCTATTAAAACTAATTTCATTATTATTAAGCCTCAAACAAGATGTATCAAGCATCACTAACAGTCAGAAATATTTTAACTACACTTAAAGTGTAAGGGGTTTTTTTTCTTTTTATTTTGTATCAAAAGTCAAGGATTACAAATTGTATTGACAAGCAGACATGGTAGCTAGATTTTTTTCCTCTCTAGACTGTGCCTATAAAGCAGAAAATCCCCAAGAACGTCTACTAGAGAATGCACTTACAATAAACATGGTTTGAGGTTATTTAGGCACGCTTGCTTGCATTAGGGTGGTACCTCAAAACAGAAAGTTGGATTTTTCTGGGCCTCACACCATAGGCAGTGGACTTTCAGAGATGGAGAAAACTTGTGCAAATTTAACCAGTAGGCCAGAGGCAGCAGGACTCTCAACTCACCTGTCTCATATTGCAGCTTCTCTCTGCTGGATATCATGACCTTCTACCATTTGTCCACAGAAGAAACTCAGTTAAGTGTGAGCATTTAATCTAGACAGCCAGCCAAGAGCCTCAGCCTTTAGGAGAGCAGTCAGAGCAGCAGTACCATTGATTAGGACAAGATAATTTATTACAGGTTAATAGCTGTCTGCATCAAAGTCTTAGCATTTTCCCCCCACTTTTTCTGTCTGAAGTTCACTACAGTCCTGATGATGCATTTGTTGCACCTTTTTGACCATAACAATGAAGACTCAAAACAAGACTCTTGGTCTATTGGATTAACTCAAGGGGAACAGGAAACAGAATAGAGACAGAAAGACCAAGAATAAAAGCTTTAATTTTAAGAATCACCAATTTATATCATAAATTCTTTTACCCAGAATGAGATTTAGATGAAAATATAACACTTTCCCCCACTGCAAAAATATTATGTATATTAAAAAATAAACACATTAACAGAAAATAACAGATTTACCTCTAGACTGAAACATTTGTACCCTGAATGAGCAGTCACCACAGTATCCACAGCATCCAAAAGCACATCACCCAGATCAGCAATGTAGTACTTTGACAGTGATTTGGACATATTAGTTTTGGAAAGCCTTGTGTTTTTCCAGGAAAACCAAAAGACAAGAGAGCCACAGGGAAGAAAGGGACCTGTGCAGAGAAGGTGTAAAGCAAACCATGGTGACCAGAGGCCGACAGGGAGCAGGGAGGTGGCAAGGCAGTGGCCAGCTCACCCACTCTCCTCCTAGAGAGGACGAAGCCCTTCCTAACAACCAGCCCCATGCAAACAGCCATGGCCTTCCCTCATGGCTCAGGCCGCTTGCCTCCAATGGTCACCCCAGCCAGCAGCACCCACACAGCAGCAGGCAGGAGCAATGGTGCATGCAGGCAAGGACATGCACTGAAGCAACTCCCGGGCAAAAGGGATGCAAAAACGAGAATAAAAACTTACCCAGCATGTCCTTACCTGCTACTGCTGCAGGGCAGCTCTGCCACCACAAGATGGCTGCCTCCTCAGGGTGTGCCCCAGCACTGAGGGAGAGCCGGGCCCCTTCTTGTCACAGGCACCTTCCCAGCCCCACAATGCCCTCAGCACAGCCTGTCACCACCCCGGCCAGAGCTTCCCCTCAGAGGGGCAGGACAGGGGGCTCCTATCGCTGGCTGTCACCCCATCAGTCCCACAGCCCGACAGGGCAGCACCTCCCCACACTAGGCCTGGCCCCTTGGGCTGCCCCACACCAGACAGAGCCCACCCACAGCCCCGGCTCATTTCTCACCTCCAGCACAGGTGTAGCAGAGCTCAGGTCACCCACACACTCATTTATCCTTATTAGCAACAGGCTTTGTTTTGGTTTAGTTTTGATTTGTCTGAGCATCACCCATACAGGTCAGTATGGGATGAAGCCATCACTCTTGGAGGCTTTCTGGCAGGTTAACTTGACAAGGAAAGGAGCAGCTCCCACCTGCCATGTCACAGCAGGCCAGGGCAGTGAGTGCACCATGACAGCCTGGCTGA
>NW_010338216.1:49913-50186 GCF_000700745.2 Antrostomus carolinensis
ACCGCCGGCCTGAGGGCAACAGGAGCAGCGGGCGAGCCCAAGCCAGCAGCCCACTCCCTCAGATCCTCCCCAAGGGCAGGTTAGATATGCCAGTTCCTCACCTACCCCAGCCGACCTTCTTCTCCAGCCAGACAGGTGCAAAGCTGTCCTCCTTCCTACCATTAACTAGAGCTTCCTCTCAGGAAGGCCTAGCAGACATGGAACCCCTCAGCCCAGGCAGGTGCCGTTCATGCTCTACTTCATCCTTTGCAGTCCTTCGGTAAGGAGGCTTTC
>NW_010338217.1:0-40447 GCF_000700745.2 Antrostomus carolinensis
ACTGGAACCTGGGGTTTTTCCTGCCCAGATATTATTTCTTCCATTTTATCTGTATAGAAATTAAATGCTGTAACAGAAATTCATATTGCAGAGAAAAGTCTTTACTATTGAAGGTGGATTATTTCCTTTCTGTGTGCAAGAGTTTTGTTTTATTTTCCTAACCAAAAAATTGTTGAATTGTGGAGTTAAACTAGAGCATGTAATTTCAAACTTTTGTTCGCTACAGTCTATTAACCTAGCTTCTGTTTCTCCACATTTTTTCATTTTCACATCTGGATCCGTAATATTGTGCCTAATTACAGTCTTAAGAGTCAAAGCATTTCATGTTTCTATGGCTTGCAAATTAGCTTTGTTCATTTTTTATTTTTTTTTTTAAACTCTGTCAATCTAGATGTCAAAATTGTGAAAGAACTTGTAGCCTAAAGGATCCTCGAAATGTAATTATGCTCAGCCTATGTCAGTTTTAGAAGACAGGATTCCCGGAAGAAATCCCTTTGTCCTTTGATGGGGTGAGCCTTCTGATCAAAGGCTTACACACACCTAAAATGTAATTGAACTTCATACGTACTCTGGCAGAAAAGGGCGTGTGCACTCCACTTGCTGCTATCATGCTGTATTTTGTCTTCTGCTGGTACAAGTACTTCTGACTTTGTATTTCAAGCCAAGTTATGGAAATGGTAGAGGTCCGAGATTCCTTCAGGGTGTTTTGTCCTAAGTAAAGATATTTTAGAACATATAGCTCTAATACTTAATCCAATTTTTGGTGTACCAACAAGAGACCTGTCTTATAGGCAGAAAGATGTACAGTAGGTAGATCCCAGGTTACAGTGACAGGAGATACTGTGTGAAGCCCTTCTTGGCCAAAGGCATGCTAAATACATTTTGACATTTTTGCATCACGTTGTAATTAAAAGCAGTAAAATAGTGTTTTCTTTAACAATTATACTTGCTTTTTGTATGTCTTCAGAATGCTATAACCCAAGTGGTAATACTTATCCTCTGTCTGGTGGTGGAAGAGGTAGGAGTTGGGGGGAGGGAGAATCTTATCCTGAAGTGGCTTGTAAACCAGCTTGCAAGGTGCATGTAATGCCAAAATCATGGATTCAGATCCATAGCCTGGGTTCTCATACTGTTTCTTTAGGATTGATAAAACTTTTTTATAGTACAGGATAGCCAAACATCAGTATTAAACACTTCCACAAAGTTTCCATCAAACATTCAGTTTGATGAATAGAACTACTTTAACTTTAATTAAGTCCAGAGTGACTTAACTAAAAACATTACTGGCAGATGAAAAGCGTGTAAGCAATGGCTATCTTTTTTCCTTCATTCAAACAGTTTTTGTTCTCCTTCAGTAATTTTTTCTGTGATATATTGAAAAGAAACATTTCTGGTACCTAAATAACAGAGTACTTCACTGAACTCACGTTACTTGCACAAAAGGAAGTGACAAACACTAGAAAACTAAGACACAGCATATTGTTTAAAGGAACACACGAGCAAAATGCTTTTTCTTATTAGGTAATTTATATTTTTTCCCCTAGTATATGTTTCTTCTGTCCTTGTATGTATAATTTAATTTATTGTAAGCCGCAGTTTACTTTTTAGTAGCTGTGTTGGTTTGACCCACAGTAGTACCATGTGGTCCTGCACTCCTACTCCTTCCTCCTGGCAACGAAGCTCTCCCTTTGTTTAGGCTGATGATTGTCTTTTGTTCAGGTCAAATGGACTCTCCTCCAGGTTCTCTCCACCTTCTTCTTTTTTTAAGACAGTCCTTCCTCTCACAAATATGGATTCACAGAGGCGTTTCTCTGGTGCTCATTGGCTCAGCCTGGGCTTGTGGGTCTCAGCCTTGGAGTGAGGGGAGCTTTTTGCTCTCACAAGGTGGCCCCTTTCCCCACTACCAAAAATGGCCCTACACACACAAACCCAACACAGTAGGTCTTTTAAAAAAGTAAATTCAAGCGATTTATGTGTACAAGTGAAATTTCACTGCATTCTATTTTAGGGATATTAATATTTACCAAGACTACCTACATCGAATTTTTTTTTCTTTACTGGTGAATTACAGGTAGGACAGGACATAAATTATTCCATAGATAGCTAAATAAAAAAGTGAAGAAAAGAAGGACTCCTTATTACAGGACTTCTCAAGCATGTGTTGCCTATCTCCAAATTCATAACGTTGCTTTTTGCAACACCCCTTACTCAACTTTTTGTGAAGTACAGCCCTTCAGTAAAGCTTATGCTTTCTTCAGAAAGTCAGAATTTTTCCAGAGCAAGTGATTGACTCAGGACTGAAGTAAATATATGAAATCAGATATTTGTGACTTACTGTATACCACTGCATGAATTCCCTTCTGATTTTTTGCTTCTGTAGCATACTGGTTTTTAAGACAATAGCTACATTTATAGACAAAAAAGTAGTTATCAGTGCTTTGTCATGATTGACGTGGATCTGAAACATATTATAAACAACATCCTACCTAAGAGTAGAAAGCCTAATTTCAGGAATGTTTGATTTAAAAATTGTAATCTGCTGTGAAGGAGGTAAATTAGTATTTAGTCACTGAAAACATTAAGTTATCAGAATTTCCTTGCATTTCTTGCTTCTCCTTGTGAGGTCTTAATCATCAAACCACATACATCACTTTTGTTAAGGCATGCAATTCTGTACAGGTACAAGAAAGTAAGTGCAAATGAATAATAATTTATAAATATTTGGAAGAGAGCTTCAGTAAAAAAAGAAACCAACCAACCAAGAAACCCCTGGCTTTCACTGTACATTCTAATTTTCTACACTGAGAACCAGACTTCATCACAAGTTAGTGTTGTTCTATGAATATTTTATTAGTTTGCTGATTCAGTCTTCCTCATTAGACAAGAGGTTTAAGTGAGACACTCCTTTAATGCAAGTGGCAGGTGACCACTCTCAGTGGCTCTCACCACCAGGAACATACATTCCTTTCAAAATTGAGGAAGTCAAAACCAGCTGAAGTGAATTGCACTGCTTACTTCAGACTAAAGGAGACCAAATGAACTGCAGAGCTGATATAAATGTAAGTTTGTTTGGATTTTTTTTTTACATTTTAGTAATTATTTAGTAAACCATGTGTTTGAAGTAAGCCATATAACAAGGATCATGACTATCTACTTGCTATTACTTGTTCAATGATGTCTTCCTTCAGATCACACAGTATTTGTTCAACCTGGAGAAGAGTAGGCAAAGGGTATGATCTAATTTCTGTCTTCAGGTACCTCCTGGGAGGTTATAGTGAAGACAAAATGAGACTCTTCTCTAATGTGAGCAGTGGAAGGTTGAGAACCAAAGGATAAAAGTTTCAGCACAGGAAGTGCCTCTTTGATGTAAGGAAATAAAGGTGGTCAAACCCTGAAACCACCCTGAGAGGTGGTAGAATCTCCATCCTTGGAGATATTCTGAATTTAACTGGACAAGATCCTGAGCGATCATCTGACTTTAGAGTTGGATCTATTTTGATTGTGTGAGTGTGTGTGTGTGTGTGTGTTTGTAGGGTGGATTACATGACCTTCAAAGATCCTTTCCATCCTAAATTATTCTGTAATTATATCATACAGCTGAATTGGGAAATTCATAGCAAAGTTGTAATGCCAGATGATTTTAAATTTAGATTGCAGTAATGAGTATCCATACAGAGTCACCTGAATGCCAGATGTCCTACAGGGTTCCGGTGGGATAGTTTGCAAAGCAGCAGTCATCACATTTTGAATAAGCATTGCAGAAAGAATGGATATTTACTTTGGTATCTTTCCAGTGGAAGCAAAAAAAGTAAAATCTGATTCCAGAAATCAGAAGAATAGTATGAAGCTTCATTTCTGTGTAACCATGTGCATGTAACCTGAGTGAGCTTGGCAAAAGAAAGAGTATTTTCAAGCTGACACATATTTCAAGGTCTGCAGGTAAATACATACATTCCAAAATGATGTGTATTCTGTTTGAGTGCTCTTCTGATAAACAATCCAATTTTGCAAACACTAGTTATCTCTACTGTGGATGATCCATGTAAGAAGAAAAATCTTGGATGTGAAAGTGAGTCTGAAAGCTCCTTAAAAACACTTTGATTTTTTTTTTTTTTTTGAGCTCAAACTGAGAGTACATCTCTGCCAGCTGTAGGGGATTAAAAGAAACCTTTAAATGATTGTATGATATGTTTTACTGGACAGAAGAATAGCAATACCTTCTTCTGTCCACTGTACATCTTTCCCCCATAGTGTTTTCTTCTTTCAACCAAAGAATACTTCCTCTTTCTTATCCACCCCATCAGGCTTTTTCTATTAGCCAGATATGAATTTCAGCTCATTGTAGACTTTTTTTTTTTTTTTTCCTGTGACAGCAACCAGCTTTCATCAGAAATGGGAATTGTTTGTGCCTTTTGATGTCCCTTTTCATCTCACTCAATGTTATGTCTCTGTGACAGAGTTTTATATAGCCAAAACATTTTAGCCAGCTTTTATTTGGGTATTCAACAAGTTTCCCTCAAGGATTTTGCAAAAGTTACTGCCTGGTTCTATTTTGTAGAAGTATTTGAGAATTTTACATTATTTTTTATGGGAGCAACAAGCTTAACACCTAAGGAAACTCAAGTGTTGTCCTACGTAAGCTTTCCAAACATAGTAACTCATTGTGTATTTGGTTACATATTGAATTAAGAAGGTAGAAAAAGCTTGTATGCATGTATGTTCAGCAGAATGATGGAAACAGTGAAGCTAAGCAAAAGCCAGATCCTTTAGCCGCTCAATGCTTATTTGCAGCATGATGGTGAAAGCAGAGGGAATGGCTTAATAAGCAGTTGTAGAGTAAGAATGATTATAGTACTCGGTTTAACCAAAGGACAGGAGGGCAAGTGGATTAGTCCTCCAAGCACTATATCAAGGAATCTATGAAGAAACCTCAATTTTCAGATATCCCCAATGTCTGAAAGGAGAACAACAATGGAGTTGTTCTTAGTTGTAGCCTTAATATATTTTTTGTACAGATAAGAATTAAACTTTCCTTTATTATTATTTTTTTAAAGCCAGATTAAATATTAATGACAAAAATTCCATTGACCTCTGAAACGACCTTTGGGCTGGGATTTTACATACCTTGTCTTCTACAAAGATGTCCTGGGAATAGCATGAATGAAAAACTATTCCAAAATTTTGGATGAGTTTGTTATTGATGCGAATGAATATTCTAATAGAATGAGGTAAGCTAGCAGACTATAGATAAAAATAAAAAGTTAAGTCAATTCATGTTCATTCATTTGCTTACTTACAACTTAGATATGAGATGCAATCTGAGAACAAATTGATATTTCAATTTTGCTTAATAAAACTGAATTGAAATAAGTGATACTCCAGCTGAGTTCTGCATGGTACATTGATTTTTCCAATTCCAGAAGAAATTAGTGATTCAAATTTGCTTTGAAAAAGCTGCTGTCTAAACCATGAAGCTGTCTTAGTCTCTTGTTCAACTCAACACTAAAATAAGAAGTCATTCTTTATAACAGCCCATTAGAGAGCTCAAGTGTAAATAACTATTCCACTTCTTTGGAGGAAAATGTGTCTAGTTTTGGCGTTGATTCAGCTCTGAAAAGTGTTTGATTGTATTTATAAATAGCCCATTAGAGAGCTCAAGTGCAAATAACTATTTATTCCACTTCTTTGGAGGAAAATGTATCTAGTTTTGGCATTGATTTAGCTCTGAAAAGTGTTTGATTGTATTTATAAAAGACATTTTGCATTCTGACAAAAAAAAAGGGGGAGGGTGGAAGACAGAAGGAATTAATCTGACAGAAACTTATCAGCATCAATATAGTGAGAAGCAAGTTAGAGCAGTGAACAAACTATAACTTGTCCTGAGGGAAATGAGGCTTTGACATGAAACATCTTTTGTTAATGTTAAGATCCTAGAGTGCAGTCTGCAAGAACCGCATAGGATGGAGAGGTATGTCAACAAATATGCAAACATCACCAAGCTACCCATCATCTAACTGCTACACAGAAATTTTGCTGGTGATAACATCTTCTAACTGCCTTTAAATTGTCTTTAAACTGGTAAAATCTCAAACCTGGAGTCATACTAACTACATTTTGAACATGTTGATTCTCTAGGTCAAGGGCACATTAAAACAGAATCTTTTTCCAATGTTCTTAAACATCTACTTGTTTAAGCTTGTTCTGGGTGTGCTCCTGGGTCCTTTCAGGTTGCTTTTTCTGTGAATTTTGATTTCCTGCTGCAGTGCTTTACCCTTGCACTGTGCTTATTTCTGAACCAGATCTCTACCGTTTTACAGTTTCCCACATGGCAAAGCACTGATACTCAAACATTAAGAATCCTCAATAATCCCCTTGTCTGATGACTGTGCATGAAAGCTTGTCCTTTTTCTTTCAAATCTATCAGCCTGGTTATGAAAAAGGGAGCAACGATAACACTATGATGATTAACAAAGGATGTCTAAAAAACTTCCCTTCTTCACTCCTGCTTCTCACCCCAGTCACTGCTGACTGCAAAATCATTGACCATTTGTACTCAGTCAGCAGTTCTCTAACACAGGAGTTAGCAAAAAATCAAGGAGACACAGCTGAGAAACCCTGTTTTTCTGCTTCAACAACTCATTACAAGTTGTGGACTGTATTTGTTGGAAATTGTAAATTATTAGCAGTAACTGCTATGGTTTTGCTGCCTAGTTTTAATTTCTGTGAAGGAAGATGACGCAACATACAAATGCAACTCTGTACACACCTGTTTTACTTCCCTTTAACAGATCTCCTTTCACTGACCTCCTGTATATTTTTGGACTAATCAGTGTACCTGTACTCTGTGTAATTTTACATCACTATCTGAAATTTAGGGATAATTTTTCTCTTGTTAAATCTTTTCCAGAATCCCCGAGAAAAATACTGTGTTTGAGCCAAGTACTAAAATCTTTGAAGTGTAAAGGATGCACCTCAGTTGGTGTTTTCTCACTTCTGTTCTTCCTGGTATTTCAGCATAGATTATATCAACCTAGTAAATTGTAGTGGGTCTTTTGCTTCCTAGTTTGTTGATTTGATTAAAAAAAATTGGGAAGGAATTATAAAGGAAAGCATTTACAATCTAAATTGTTGAGACGTTTTCTTGATATAAGACCTGTGGAAGATGATGTATGTAGTGGCTTTATACTCACAGATGAAATACAGAAATTCCAAAGCCAAAAAGGAGCTGATAAGAATTTGGTTTCAATCGACTTATTTTGGATGTGACTGCTATACTTCAGATACTTCTGAGGTTGAGTGTTGCTCAGTTTTTAAAATGAAAAATGTAGTACTCTAATCTTAAGTGCTATAACTAATGGTATGATTCTAATGAATTGTGATCCATATTACTACAGTGAAATAAGATTTCTGCATGTTGTGTCTTGTTCCTTTACTTGCCTTCAGTTGCAGAGGTGTCTACTTTGTGGAAGGTACTAACCAACTGTCAGATAATCATACTCCTAGCTGAATAGAGGAGGGAACAGTTAGAATAGTTAAAGGAGAAGTTACTGATATATATCCTTAATACACTGTGAGCAGCTGCTAGTGTTATTAGCCATTCCCCTTTTCATTTTCATGAAATATTGAACAGAGTCAGTCACAGAGCAAATAAACACTTAAGAACTTGGGACTTTGATTCCTCTCAATCTATCCTAATATACTGTCTCCACAACTTTGTCAGTAAAATTGATGCAGAGCTTTATAAAGACCCAACCTTCTAGTGACTTTGTAAAATAACTTAAATAGAACAGAGATTAAAAAGAAAAAAAAAACCATAGGAAAGAAAGATACAAATCATTTTAGAACTTTTCATTTATGTTGGAGCAGAGAAGTGGTCATGGGCTGTAGTGTTTTGATTGAAGTGCTGCTTTTTTCTGGTTTGGATTTATTCATATTTGGGTATGAGCAGAGGCTGGTTCTCACTTCAACTCTCATTCAAAATGTAAAGAAGGGTAAGTGCAGTATGTACTCAGTTAAATTATATCACTGTAAAACTTCTATGAAAAGAAGATTGACTTTGTGATTGGGAAGATCTCAGACTGAGAAAATTAGTGGCAAAAATTATCCCTGAATTTATATGAGCTGTGATATTCTTGTGTGTGTGTGTGTGTGTGTGTATATATATATATATAATGCTTTTATCGTTGAGAAAGTACAAGGTAATGGAAAAAATATATAGCAGATGAAGAACAACATTCTGTCATTTTTCTGATCATGCGATGCCTATGCATAAAACATACCACACTGCCCAAACTGGATGAATAGGCCAGTGAATTAAGGACAGTGAAAGAACAAAGGAAAAAAAAAAAGTTTCTGTTAAGACACTTTTGTTCTTCTGTCATTAACTCTCCATCAGCTCTGATAAAACCTAAATTAGCAAAACTAAGGTAGTAAATATATTTGGGTAATGGCACAGACAACAGAGGCCATTGAAAAGTGCTGGTGACTGATGTTTTTTCTGTCAGTGACTGTAGATAAGAACCTGTCTCATAATGAAGTGAGTTAGCAGCAGAAAAAATTGTATGATTTATTCTTAGCAGTCAATATGCATGTGCATGTCACTGTTCATTCCTATGGAACAGTAGGTCAAGTCAAAGTTCCAGATGAAGCAATTCATACTTTAGATGGAAAAATACATGAGCAAGACACATGAAGAGACTTTCTATGCTTTGACCTTTCAGGTGCCCACAGGGTTCAAGTGCCAGTTTGTGGTGGGTTGACCCTGGCTGGACACCAGGTGTCCGCTAATCTGTTTTATTACTCCCCTCCTCAGCAGGACAGGAGAGGAGAAAATAGGATGGAAAAAACTTTGTGGATCAAGATAAAGGCAGTTCAATAAAGAAAATGCTACACTTGGAAGCAAAGGAAAACAAAAGATTTATTCTCTCCTTCCCATCAGCAGGCAATGTCCAGCCTCTTCCCGGGAATGAGGGCTTTAGTACACATAGCAGTTGCTCCAGAAGACAAATGTTGTAAATAACGAATGCCCCTCCTTCCTCCTTTCTCTTAGATTTTATTGCTGAGCAGACATCACATGGTATGGAGTATCCCTTTGGTCAGTTTGGGTCAGATGTCCTGGCTATGTCCCCTCCCAAGATCTTGCCCACCCCCAGCCTACTAGGGTGTGGGTGGAGGGAGGAGGAAATGTTGGAGAGACAGCCTTGATGCTGTGTGAGCACTGCTCAGCAGTAACCAAAATACTGGCATGTTACTAACACCTTTCTAGCTACCAATACAAAGTACAGCACTATGAGTGCTGCTGTGGAGAAAATTAACTCCATCTCGACCAGACTCCATACACAGTTACCACAAGAAATACATCAGTTCTGGTTTCCCTTGTACCTTCTACTTGTACAGATCATAGAATCAAAATAGCCTACCCAAGTTGTTCCAGTAGAGTTTTCTTTTTCACATCAGTGTTACTAATTTAATTAATTGGTTGCAGCATAAATTTTGTCATCAGCCTTCTTCACTCCTATTATGGAGCACTTACAAAAACTTAGTCTCCTGAGTGTTTTTGCGTTTCAGTATATGGAACTTAATACACTGACGTTTAATCACTTCAAGATTGCCAGCCTGATTTTTCTAATGCTAGTAGACTGGCATCAGAGCAAAGGTACACTCTGCAATTTTGGCTTACAAATGAAGTACTGGAAAGTCTGATGAATCGGAGTCCTTACGCACATAGTTAATTTAAGCTGATGCCCTCTTGACTTCAGAAGTATACCCCCTTTTCTTAAATGTTTGATCAGGTCGATAAAGAACATCAAATGCTGGCCTTTTATGCATCGCTTTCTGATTAGAGCTTTGGAAGACAGATGACTGGTATGTGATTACTGAGTAACCTTCATGTAATTTTAAAAGGAGCTCCGCTACTCCCACTTATGCTTAGAACTGGAAATCTTTCAAGATCACATAAACTATTACAGATGTGCTGGAGGAACCAAAGGGACAAAGTCAGGATCTGATCTGTGAGAGGTATGGGAAAATAACCTTTTGCTGATAGAGACCTTGATGGGATGCTGAGAGAAGGAGAGGTACAAAAGAATGACAGATTAAAGTGTCTGCAAAGAACAGCTGGAAAAGAAAGGCACAGAGATTTAGAAAATGAGTATTTCAGCTTTCCAGCACAGTTAGGAAGTTGCTGTATGGATAGTTACTGAAGAACAATACTGCAGTTTACAAATATATGCATTGCTTACAGATCTAGGATAAACTGGGTGCTTAGAAGATCCTTAGAATAAAAATAAAAAGTAGTCTGGTGTGCTTCAGAAATTTCTCTGGATCTATTTGACAAGAATGAATAGTTGGTGGAAATACTTGAATGGGATTAATATTTAAGAGTGTATTAAATAATACACTTATGACTCAAAAGGAAGTTCATGTTCTCTGGGGTGTCTTTTCCCACTTCATTGTCAGTTACTCTGCAGTCTATAGAACACCTAATATAATTATATCTCAGTAAATAAATTGCTATTTAATTTCTAGCACTTAGATGTCCTACTCACCAGGTATCGTGTTTTTACCTGTAAAGGAAAAAAACAAACAAACAACAAACATCAAACATAATCAGTTCTGAGTTTTCATGCTTTCCACAAACAGAAATGTTATGGCAGTTTTGCCGTATGCTTTATTTTCTTTTATACGGAATTGTTTTTTTTGAGTTTCTTATGGAATACTGAGATCATTAATGATGATAATGATTTCACTTGCAGTGAAATATGTTGCTGTGTTACATCCTTTCCATGCTAAACCTTATGTTAAAAGTGACTTTTTTCTGTGATGAGTTATAAGAATGAAGAAACAGTTTCAGTATTTGCAGGATTTTTCTCACTGAACTCCTAATATTTTTAATTTAATTTCTAGTGGGAACTTGGAGCACGTTGGCTTCTTTTGCTGCAACACTTGACATCTATGAACTTCCATTTTCTTTCAACTTCTTTGAAAGAGAGCTGCAGAAATTACTTGCATACAGTACACTATCCTGATCACCCTGGATCTTCCAACAAGGTTAGTGGGTCTTCACACAGTGGTGGGTGTTGTATGTGGCAATAAATATTTCTTAGTTTCTGTTCTCATTTTGTGAGAGGTGTGTTCATGGTGTTAGTGAATTCCACATGATACGAAAGCAAGGTGAGAGAAGGACTTACAGAGATTTGGGAGCTGCTAGAATAAAAAGCAGGAGCTCTAGCTGTATGAATTGGGAGAAAAACATGCCCCAAATGCAGCTCTAAAAATAGTATTCTCAACTGACATTTAAGAACAGGTAAGATATTTGTTTACATCTTATATCAGACAAACAAATGAGAACTGTTTCCGTTAGTACTATACTTTTTCAAATACAGTGAGAAATGTGAGGGAAGGGCATCAGAGATAATAAACTGGGTAAACTCCACAAACTTAAAATGGCAAAAGGTTCATTTAATATAATTCAGTATCTTTTTTTCCTCTGTTGCCTTTCCTAAAGACAGTAACAGGAATTCAGGCAGCTTTTACCCATTCATTGATAGGTAATTTTCAGTTAATTGAAATATCAAAAGTTTTGCTCATTTTCTCCTCAAATTCCAGATATTTTTTCCTCTGCCAGTTCCCCTCTTTTGCCCAAATTTGATGTGGAATATATATGCATATATATATATATATATATGAATTGCTTCAGCTTGTGTCTAGATTTGAAATCAGATATGATCCAGACACTTAGTGCTTTTGAGCATCTATCTGATGTCAGTGAGTTGGCTATTGATCTCTTTCACGCTCCACCATTACATGGGAAGGCAACATTTAGTGTTAAGTCCAATCTTAAACAGCTGTATGCAACCACACAGACAGCCAATTCGGTGAGATTTGAAAATATCTGCTAACATGCTATTGTAGGCCACTTGTAATGAAATGTTTCCCATTATCCTTGTAACATTAAGGTCTGTAATACAAGGGCAAGGGCAAAGGGCATTGTCTCTTAAAGACAATGCAAATGCTCACCCATGTCCCAGCCCCTGTACTAATATTGTATTAGTTAAATGAAACTCCCATCTGTGTTTAGTCAGTCCTGCACACTAGGGTGATGAACATGAAAAAAACTCCCAAAAACTCGAACAGTGAATGCTGCAGACCCATCACAAGTAAGAAATCTTTTCCGACTCTGTCTGGTGATGATTACCTTTCCTCTTGAATATATGGTTTGGATAAGTCCCATGTGTGTATGTAACTCTTTAGATATATGTAGCTGTCTAGGAAAGCTTATAAGAGGAATAAGAATTCTTATCACAAGGAACTCTCTTATCTAGTTATACAATTCTATATATAAAGTTATTAGTCTTCATCTTGAAATAATAGAATTTTCTTGCTGCTTTTATTACTCTGTCTGGAAGCCTTTTCCTGAAATTATTGTAAAGATGTATTTATAGCTGATTTATTACCATTTGATCTTGTGATGATAATATTGCTTCATTTAGTTCTCTTTAATCATTCTTTTAATCTTTCTTAGCAGTTATTCCAATTAAAGTTAATCTTCACTGAAACTGGTTGACTAGAACTGTACACAATGTTCCTAATTAGGCCTTTTGTTTCCTCTCACAACAAATGTCTTTCCTCGTGCATTTGTGAACTTATTAGCCCTTTCCTAGCTTCTGCAATCACTCTTTGTAGCTATTTTCCAATAGACTACTTCCAGTAGACTATATCTTCCAATATACCTACTTTTTTTTGCGCTTTTCATTCTATGTGATCACCCATAATTGATAAACCAGGACTGCGTAACAGTTGTCCTCAGGAGTGTGAATCTGCTCTTTCTACTATTTAATTATGTCACATCCTAGCAGTCGAATCAATACAGTAAGTTAGTGCTTTTATAAGATGATCTGGTCTTTGTAATGATGACAATACTGCAGAACTTTACATTGTCTCCTAATTTCATCTCTATTTTTATTTAAGATCTTTAAATAACTTATTAAACAAGACTGGTAAGACACCTAGGAAGCTCTCCTCATTCTATGGCTACCTAGTCAGTATAAGCTGTTTTTGACCCCTCTAGCCAGATCCTTAGCTGCTTTAGAAACCTGGTATTAGCACCTGTCTGCTCTACCTTTAGCAAACCTTTTCTGCAGGGATGTTGCATCAAATGTCTTATTTAAATCTCTGGTAAATAATCTGTCTAATAAAGCAGATAACTTTTGAAAAGAGATATTAGATTGCTTTGAGATAAACTATTATTGATAAAGCATCATTATAATTTATACTGCTTTCCATTTATCTCTCTGCCCTTAATTCTCCCTTCAAATGCTATTCTAATTTGGGGTATTTTTCTTATTTTTTTATCAGTAAATTGGCTTGATAAATCTAGTGGTTCCAGCGTTGGTCTTTGCTCCCATTCTTTTAAACATAGTTTCTGTGTTTCCTTTTCTCCAGTCACAAAGTACTGTCTCCAAAAATCCTAGAAGCTGGACTTGCAATTTCATTTGACGGTTTCATATTTCTATATTTTAACATGGAGATTATCCATCCCACCTTATTTTTACTTTATGAGGTATTAAGAATGTTAACATTTATTTCCCTCTCAGGTGTTATGATTTCTGATGCTCCACCTTCATTTTACTCCTTACTCTACTAATGTCTTAATCATTAACTTTATAGACAATTGAGGAAAAATATGCATTTAATACGTGGATCAGATCTAGACTAATGTTAGTCTCTATTAAATAAAATATGAATTAAATAATGAATTCTATATTTACAGCACTGTAACTTTTGTTCCCCATGCTTACTTTTATTGTTTGTAAAGAATTTTTACTCATTGTTTCAATGGTAAATGTAAAGTCTAGCTCAAGAAATCTCAGCCATTTTCATTCTTTCTACATCATCTAGCTTCTGAGTGCTCTCTCTTTGTTTTTAGTATATTTATATGTGTGCAAAAGCAACTGATTAACTGAAGGAAGCCTGTAAGCTTTTTGTATTAGCCTTTTTTTCCTTGCTTGTAATGTGAACTCTAAGTAGTGTCTGCCTTTTGATTTAAAAGAATTCCTTACTTTCTATGTTTTTAAAGCTCTGCATTCCTGAATTCGCTCTAAATGATTTCTTTAGTTCCTTTCTAAAATCCCAAACATTAGTCATACACAGACATGTTGTCTGTCTTGAAGTTTGATAAAGACTGATTCATCTCAGGATCACTCAATCCAAGATTATTTTCTATGAAAAGCTGTTCTGTAAAACCTGTTTCCTGCTAAACCTGCGTCCGAAGCAGCATTAATTTTCTTTGGTTCACTGGGTATTTTTTAAAGAAATCTGTCTTATGGCAAGTTCAAGACTACCTAAGCCTTCATCTCTTAGTGATGGCATTTATGTTGCATCCAAGTTTGGGAGATTAGTCTCCCACTTTCGCACCATCACTACTTTTTATTTCTCATAATCTTACAGAGAATTCTCTTCATATTCTATCTCAAGTTTAGGGATTCTGTAACAGTACTCCAAAGTGCTCTTTTCTGGGGCTTTTCAACTTTTATCCTAAAGAGACTTTGTTTTTTTCACTACAGGACTAGTTTTCAACCTGTGATCCACAGGCCCGGGGAATTCCAGTGTCTGCTTCTTCAGGGTGAGTAAAAGGTAGTTAAGAAAGGCAAGTTTAGTGTCAATAGGCCTAAATACCTATCTTCTCTCTATCAGCTACAAGCCTCCGTATTAATTGTCATACATTCTATAAAATCCAGAGCTGCCTAGTCACCTTCAGTCATATTTCTGTCCTTCTTGAATAACTGAAAGGTTTAGCTGTTTTACTCAAATCACAAATAATTTATGTAACTGTTTCCATTCCTGCAATAGGCACTTACATTTTATGCTTGATGTTATGCTTGCTGGAACTAGTTAAGCATGTTTTACTCAAATACAGACTGGAACCAACATAATAGAATTATGATATACATATAATATGAAAACTCAAGTTTTTTTCTACTTTTTGTCTTCCTCAGAAGCATATAATAGTCTATTTAAAATTAAGGTAGTTCTAGTGTAAATATTTGTGTGTTGGGCAATACATTTCTGAAGTAGCTCCTGACCAAACTCTCCTTCAGAAGTTGTGCTTTGCTTCATTACTTGAACACTAACTAGTAAACTGACACTAAATTCTTCTGACGTTAATATAAGTAAGTCCTTTTTGAGGAGAAGAAACTAAACAAAAATACAAAAGGCTGCCAAGCATCAAAGTCTTTTCTATGACAGCTGTGCTTTTAAAGTTTAGGTCACAATAGCAGAGCTAGATGAGGTTAGAAAATTATAATAATTAATGGGGAAAAAAAAAAAAAGGCAACAATCCTTCAAGCAGCCAGAACTAATTAGTGAAGACATTGAAAAATCCTGTTATTGAAGAAGCTGATTTAGAATAACTATTAATTCCTTTCCCCACAAGAAGAGTGAAAATTTCACCTGTCGTGCTTTGTTAGGATTATCAGGAGTACAGTGCTGCTGAGCTATCAGGCAGGACTGCAATAACTCTCAGTACACTAGTCAGCAATTACTGCCAGCATCCAAGTATGAAAAGCTGAGTAGATAGAATTGCCTGTTTCACTGAATATTTTCTTTCCATATGATTTGCTACCCTAGGTGCTGTAAAGCACCTTGCTCTCAGAATTTCCCATGGTGTTCCAAAGGCACCTTCTGTCTCTCTCCAAGGACAAACAAATAATTTCACTCCCAAATAAATCAATGGATGGAACTGGGTGGAAAAGACAGTTTTCTACTGTTCGATGCAATCTACAAGTAGATTCATAGACATAAAAATATCAACAGGATTCTCAGGAAATAAAAGATTTTTAGAAGTTGTTGTTCATTAGTAATATTTTAACATTATCATGAGAAACACAGTTCAGTAACTTGTCTTCTAAAGAAAACATATTTTAAGAACTGGCATTCAGATAAGTTTGAGTTTAAGTCTTGAAAATGGTCGGAAATAAAACCATCATTACAGATCCTAATAACTCTCTTTGTACAGTGTCAGGAGGAGTATTGCATAGATGTGAGATTTTACAGACCCTTAAATGAGACTGAAATATGTTAATGAGAGAGCTTGTATTTCTCTTGAATTTATTTCTTGAGAGGAAGAGGAAATGAGGTTTTTACAGCATTTTGTGTGTACTCTAGCTTTTATTTTAGCAACTACTATCCCTCCCTAGATCTCCCATGATGAGAGCTTTATGCTTCCATGCATGTTGGAAGAGGTTAAATAACTCCAGCATGCTTATGTGCAAAATGTGTCCTTCAGAGTCAATTACAATTAAGGCTGGGGTAAATAGTGTGAAGGGTTTTGAACTGTTAAATGAATTTGTTTCAAACAAGCTTTCTCCTTCTTTTCACCTCTCCTTGCTCTCCAGATAGTCTGACAATCCCAAACGTTCACAGAATGCAAACCACAAGGTTTCATACACTGTGGGAAAAAGCTGCATTTTACTTTCAGTTGGACAACAGTAATTCAATATGCCTCTAGACTCAGCCAATCGAGAGAATCTGCAAACATCCTGCAATATAGCTGACCAACTGTGGCTAAACAGAGCTTGGATTTTGACTGTTTCAGTTATCTAACAGAATATTGATCTTGTTGTTTATGAATCAGATCTGCGTATTTAATTCAAACAAATGTGAGCCTGCTGGCAGTTTGTCCTGAGCACCCACTCTTTCAGTATCACTGAGCAAACTGTTCTGTTAGAACTATTCAGTGGGCTCTTTGCAAAGTACAGGAATCTTCAAACCTTTCCTGCTCTTGAATGCTACAAGATAGCCTGACTTTCTGGTTTCATATGATGCTGCTCCATAGTTAGTGTGACGCAGATGATGGCAGATCTCAGCTCTGAAGATATTTTATGCCCATATTGCAACACTTGTATAATTTGGAGGCTTCGGACCAAATCCAAAAAAGGATTCATGAAACCTTTGAAGCAGTATTTTTTAAATTCATTGTTGGATCCTACTGGAGCATGCAACAGCCTCAAAATAACTTCTACAGTGCTGAGAGCTGCTTGGGTTTTGGTTCAGCTGGAGCTTCTCCAGAACATCTACTACCTCTATGGCAACTGGGAACTATGCTTGGAAAATATTCAGTGAACTGCAGATTGTTGTTGTTTTTTCTGCCAAAAAATATTCAAGATCTGTTGAAGCCCTGACAACTGTACCTTGTCATGGAGAAAACACTCTGAAGAAAAAACAAATGACCATTAATCTTGATAGTACATTACTGTCTAATAACGATTTACATTTTATACATCAGTTTTTTCTGCCTAGATATTGCTGTCATAGTTTCACTGAGCAACCACCAGGATTTCATTTATCTTTGCAAATCAGTCTTTAAGCTTCATATCTTGTCTTTTACTTGTAGTCCAAAATTAACATTGAATGTTATAATAATCTAAAAGGAATTTGTTTGAATAAGAAAAACAGTATGAGGATCATTTTGAAAATACTTTTGGACCTGAAATAACTAGGGTAATGGTTGATAGAAAATGGGTGATTGACTATGATGAAAAGGACCTTGCAATGAGTAGCAGTTGTATTTCAAAGTCACTGTTAGATTTTGAATATTCATATGATGTCTGAGAGCAAATAATTTCATTAATATTTGGAGTTACCATTACTAAATACTGTGCTTTTCTATAAAGGTTTATTGGGAAATTTTCCTTTGACATAGTAGCTTCATGGCATACAGGTTAGCTTGACTGATTTTTCTGCAGCTATGGAAATTGAAACAATTTCATAATCTACATTAATAACAAACTGAGTTCATGTTGAATTCCAGCTTCTATGAAGTGCACTGAGTCATCGTGTTACTGTGAAATACTGGCATGTCTTTGGCGTGAATGCCAGAAAAATGAGCAGAAACTTTCATGCCAAGTAACTGTATTTGGTTGTCAGATATGCAAGTATGAGGTAAGCAGACACTACTGCCATTCCTGCAAAAAGTTGTTGTAGGAAAAGGGTCATGTGAGCCCTATAGATTTAGAGTCTAGGTCTAGCAAAGCTCATCCATTGTCTTATTTGAAAGACAATTTTCAATTCTACTTCTTTGTTCCTGCCTTCTTTTCTTTTCACTTAGTCTTGACTCTGCAGTTCTGCCCTTCCCTCATGTCAGCTTTGGTGCCTGTCAGACATTTACGGGAGCCAGCTGAGTTCCGTAAGCCAGCATAAAACACCCCCTGCCCCCCTTTTAGTTTTGGAGCTAGTTTTCTTTTAGAGTAATGCTTTGAATTCTCTTACATGGAAAGCCCAACAAATGACAGGCCTGGTTCAAGGCTGATAAAAACACAGAGCAGTTGGGGTGGTGCAGAGGGAGGAAGCAGTGGGATCAGTGCCCACTGGAGATAGTGAGCTGCTGGATATTAGTATCATCCAGTTCTATGGGTTTTTTTGAGAAGCAAGAATGCGAAACAGTCTCCTTCAGTGCCTCCAGTAGCCCAAGAACAACTAACAACCTTTAATGGCTGGCAGCAGCTCCATACCTCCAAAGTCAGGGAATAAGTATAAATACTTTAAAACAGGATTTTGGGCTAGTTCTCACTCCTCAGCTCTGGAGGCACTGAGCTATTGCCAGCTCAGGGTGACACTCAATGGATTTGAGAAACGCTTTTATAAAATAGAATAAATTTTCCAGTCTCTAAGTATCTGATACTACAGCTGAGGCAGTTTCAGTTGAATTCAGTCCTTAAAATAATGTACAATTAGGTCTGTTAACTTTGGTGTAGAATGTAAGCCCCAGGAGGAAAAGTCAGTGATAATGCCTAGTATTAAGTTATATTGGTAAACAGATAATCCTGCAATTGAAATTCCTCATCACAATACCAATGCTGTCTATGTCAGAGAATATAAAGACCTGATACTTCTGACCCAAATAGTCAATTTTAGGGAGGCTTATGAGTTCTTCCCAAGAGAGGAGTAAACTGATAATGGAATCATATTTCTTTCACATAATCCTGATCATTTCAAAGAAATAAAACTCTGTTCCCCTGAACACAGTGTGAACCAAACAGTGAAAAATAATTTCCTTTTTCACAGTTCAGAGCATCTTTCAAGCTGATATTTTATCCAGATTTTTTCCTAGCTGTTTGGTATTTGTATGTTATAGCTTTCTTGTTGCTTTTTTATTTTGTAGCTATCTGGTCCATCTTCTGTGTCTCATGTTTTAAAGAGGTCCCAGGGAGCACTCCTTTTTTTTTTTTTTTTTTTCTAGACTGCTCATCCAGAAAGTTATAGTCAGCTGAATTGCCTTCTGCAGACAGAAAGTGAAACTGGTGAAAGCGTGTCAGCTCAGTAGCTGAAAAACCAGATGGTAAGTGCAATCACAGTTCACTTTTGGGGAGGGTAAGGAGGTGAGCAAAGCCTTGATCTAGGAAAGCAGAGATACTAAGTCCTCAGACACTAAGTAAATGTGAATACAGTTCTCCTGACAGCAGTGATGTGTCTGTCATTTTAAGTTCTCAGTGGAAAAATGAACGTTTCTCAGGTATTTTTAATGTTGTAAAACCCACGGATTTCATGAGGGTTTTTTTTGTTTTGTTTTGTTTTGTTTTGTTTTAATCAGCGTATCAAGCAGATTTGGTATTCCTAGCCAGCAGTAAATTGGATAGTATTCAAGAAAAACATCATAAAGGGGCAGCAGTTCAATCACAGCCATCATTCTGCCTTGCGCTTAGCCTTCTTCTAATGAAGGCTGTTTTCCTCCCTGTTCAATCTTCTCTATTGAAGCTGAGTTACATCCATGTCTTCCATTTTTCATGGGCTTTAAAAAACGGACAAATCATGTGAATAATAAATAAGCTTAATCTCATATGTAGAATGGATGCAGCTCCTGTGTAATAACAGCACTGATCTCTCTTGTACTTGTCCCAACATAATTATTACGTTCTGGAAAAAACAATTTCATCTCTGAAAATTCCTGCAAGTTCTTGCCTGTTCCCAACATCCTGTAGGTGGGATGAAAACATTTAAGACAACTCTGTTGCCTGTCTTGGAACTTTATAAACAGGGAAAAGAGGCTGAGGATGAATGGTGTAGAAGAGACATTTTAGAATGCCCTTCCAAGAAATTCTAGTCTTGATTGGTTTCCAGCGTCCTCTGAGTAGCCTCTGTGATAGTTTTAAGGAAAATGCAGCATAAATTGGTATATCAATGCAGTCCTTTGTCTTTTTCATTTGTAGGAGCTTTGAGGATCACTCTCATTCTAGACAGACTCTCTAGAGAACTTAACTACTAAGCTCTTTGAAAATCTCTGCTGGACACATGAAAGTGACAGGTTTTTTCATGGCTGTAGAACCTGGCCAAATGTGGAAGAAGTCAAGTTTTTCAAAAGGTAGACAGTAGTGAATGGTGACTTCCTAGCAAATTTGAATCTCCACCTTGAAGGCACTAGAATTTACTAGTGCAACAGCCAAACTAATACTTTTTTAAGTGGACCTTCTGCCCCACCCCCCAAGCTCTCTCAACTGTTTACAAAGCTGTTTGTTTAACTACATCTAAGCAGCACTGCTGAATATTAAAAAAAAAAAACCCAAAAATCCCCCAAATCCATCAGTCTGTGCAGACACCCAGCATGGAAAATTTCAGCCAAAATGATATAGCCAATGAAAGTTATGAAAATAAATGAAGAGAGAGAATTTTACTGTCCTAATGCCTCCTATGCCACCTGTGAAGAGCTTCATGTTGCAGGAACCGGTACAAATTGGAAGTGGTGCATACAGATGGTGGAAGGAACTGTTTTCAGTCTGATCTCTCCTGTCACAACTCTCAATAAGCTTTGTTATCCTTATACTGCCAAATACTTTCTTTTGATATACACAAGCAGAATACTCAGGAGCTAAACCCCAAGTACCCTAGAGATTGAATGTTGTTCTTTCCAAATGTGTGCAACTTTCAGATAGTTTCATGACTACAGCATTTATTACAGGGACTTTTTATAACAGATGACAGAGAACTAAGGGAAGATTTTGATCCAGATATTTCTTCCTGTTGAAATAATTCAGTCTTCTCTCCCTTACTTTTGGCTGTCATTCAATAAACCTGATGATAAGATTGAACTCTCTAACCCAGGAGATCCCAAGCTCTGCCTATTTACTCATGCACCACAAGAAGTGTCAGCAACAGTTGTGGGAATTTGGGCAGCATTAGCAGTTCTGTACCAGGCCAAGAGTATGAGGCTACCAGAGTCTGCTCCCTTTCCTCCTTCCATAGGTCTAGAAGTAGGATACAAAACCTTTATTGTTGCTGAATACCACACCATCCCCAAACTGAAAACCTCAGTCTCATGTCCGTAGATAGGTCCTTTGTGCCACAAAACCTGTCATCTCAACTTCCATCTCTTTAACCCTTCTGTCTCTCCTGCTTGCGTTGATGGTGGAGAAAGCCCTACTCACAGGTGGCTCCAGGTTAATTACGTCATGGAGACATGGGGCACTGCTTCCAGGAAGCAGCTGGAAGTGCTTTAGATTGATGGTATGCAGATGCACTTTGTAAAATTTCCTAGGCAAAGATGGGAAATATTTGTTGCATGCAGAATGAATGGTAATGACAGCAATAAATATTAAACATATCTAGATTTACTTCATAGCTGCTTGCTTAAATTGTTTTCTCTATGCAACATATCAACACTCAAAAAAACCAGCAGCCATCTAAGTGGAGCAATAGTGAAAAAAAAAAAATTCTGGAAACCTAGTTGAAGTATTTTGTGTTCCTTTTTAATGACTGAAAGATGAAAGCTGTGTATATACTAGTTTTGTACTGTCCAAATGTACATCATAGATGTAGTTTTATTGTGGACGCTTTTGTTTAATCAAGTTTTTACTCTACTAAAATACATGTACTTATATTTGCCTCAGATTTCTCGTTGCCTTTGAAAGAGATCCCCGTACTGTAAGAAGTCACAGCCTTTGGACTTAGTTGCAACACTCAGTAGTACAAGGACCTGGATATTTGACTGACTGTTAACTTATATCCATTTTTCATAAGTGTTGATTTACTTTGTTGCATGCTTAACAAACTTGAGATTAATATATTTTTGAAAAAAAAAAAAAAAACCTCGGTACAAGATACCTGTGTTTTGAGCAAGTGAACTAGGGAAGGTTTTACAGGAGGATAAGAACGGGAATGCCTCTAGGTGGCAGTGAGTCATTATTTCTTGACATTAACTAAACTGGCTGTTTCAGTTGCCCGCAAAGACATGCTTTCTTAGTTACAGTCTGAGCTTTGTTCAGTTTTCCAACCATTTTGTATACATCTTGAAATCCTAAACTGTATTGCAATAGCATATACGTGGCTGCAAATCAGTTAGTCCTGGAAATATGGACAAATGACTATGTGACATGGGCACTGTGAATCAGCACACTTTTGTGTGACCAGAGAATGCATGACCAGCCCACTTTGTGCCCAGTGGCTGTTGCACACACACACACACACAGAGCAGAAGGGCTGTGTAGCACACACGTGTCAAGTTTAAACAATCTGGGTGTACAATGTGATGGACTACACATTTGTGTGAACTCTGATCACTGGTAATATTGGTGTGTCCACAGAAAGCAATGGTTTCAAACTATGTTGTCTTTACATTTCTGCATCTTTTGTGTGCTGATGTGGGTGCAAACTATCACAAATTGCTTTCAACGTGTTTGTACAGCTGTTTGGGCTTAGTGCAACATACTGGGTGGTATGTTCTGTTCAGCTCCATGACTGCTTCCATCACTTGAGCACGGGCATGGACCATGCTAAATGCTGTTAATAAAGAGATTATAGGCCCTCTAGTTAGTTAGTCCTTGGTGGTTGATGGTATTAATTGTAATGTTGCGGAGATGGAGACTGGCTGTACAATTGTAATTCAGGCTTTGATTTAAAAATGTGTTTAAATTCATTACTTTTAACATGTCCTTGTGTTAACTGCACTTTAACAGTGTAATCACTAACCTTCTTACATCTCATCTGGGGAATGTTTTCATGTTTATGAATGTCCTTAATTCCAACCTAGGAAAAGAAAGTGTTTTTTGTGAATACACAAAGGAAAACATGTCCTTAAATGCCTTACAGATTGGGGTATATATCACTAGCTCTGATACTGTGGGTTAAGAGCAAGAAGCACAATTTTGAGCTATATGTGTACCACAGTGTTTATCAGAAAAATGTTTAAAAAAATGTTCTTGTCATGAGCAAAGCACATGTCCTTCTGAATATCATCAATTTCTTCTTCTGGATAACAATGCAAATGAGTTCTTGTTGTTTCGTTTGTTTGTTTGTTTTTTAAACATGTGACACTAACTCTATGTTCTGCATGACTAAGACTAACAAATACCCTTTAATAGCTCATCAGTAAGAGGATAGCATTAGAATCATGGTGGGTCTCAGTAGCCTGAGAGTTGAATGTGTCAGTAGAAATGTTTTGTCGTTTGTGTCAAACGAAGTAAAATGTGGAATGAGTAAACAATTTTAAACTGACTAAGAAGCAAATGATGTATTTGGTAGAGGTTTCCAATACAATATATTTTGGCATTAAAATTAAAATTACTCTGAATACATCTCTCTTAGAAAACACTGTTGTGATGAAAGACTTAGCAGCTTGATGGATGTGAATGAGTAAGTCTCATAAATTGAGATACTGCAGCTGGGATTGCTGCATTAATAGGAATGAGATTATCATAGTGTTAAATCATATAGCTATACATTTAAAAGTACATACTGGGAATAAATGCATATTGTATAATATTTCTTTGTCTTCTGCTCTCAGCCCAGTGCTATCACACTACATCACAAATACGAGCATTGGTAGATTCTGACAGTCTCACACAAGAAGCAGTTTTCAGAGGCAGCTTTAATAAATTGTTAGATAGTTGCCATTAGTTAATAAACTACCATGATTCTTGCTCCTGATACCAGTAGAAAAAAATAGGACCTGGTACAGAATTTTGTTACCAAAGGTGATGTAAAAAATAATATTAATAAAAGACTTTAGAGAGAAGCTAGTGTTTCACTGAAACTTCACTTTGCAAGGAATTTTATCCATCTTTAAGGTAATTACCATTTTCAGGACATACTCTAGTTTCATACTCAAACTCTGATTTCATCAGGTTGTGTCTGACTAGACAGAATTTTCTTAAGACTGAGCAAATACTATTAAAGATGTATCCCAAATGCTGCCTTCTCTAAATGTAAAATTTGTAAACTAACCCTCTGAAATTACAAACAGAAACAAGTATAACTGTCTCCTTTAGCCTTTTATCACGTAGTGATACAGAAAAATTAGAAAAATATGCAGATACTGATACATGATCACTTTGATACATGTACAAAGACAATAGTTTCAGAAAAGCTCATGTCATAGATGGTGTTCCACTATAAACCTACTATGATTTGACATTGTTCTATGTTTTGCTATGAAGGGCATCTCGTTGAGACAGATATGCCTCTATAATGAAATTCCGAAGTTCTTCAAGAAATTTCTGTAAAACCTGCTTGTTTTGATTAGTATTAGATTATTTTGCACCATTCTGAATAGGTTACATTTCTGTCTCAGATTATGAGGTATAATGCTGCTTTGCTGTATGGGAGATTTTCAGAGGGTGACAGTGGCTTTGTGAATCTCCCAGGGAAATTGTGAGCACGCTGTCAGCTATTGTTTCTGTGAGGTACAGAGTCCTGCAAGTCACCCTACATGGAGCTCAGTTACAGGCAGTTTCCTTATGGAAGTACAGCTAACAAAAGTCTCTTGTCACCTAAACCTGTTTATTAGGTCACGCTCATGGGTGTTTTCTTAACTTGACTTTATCCTACTGTTGACTGTGTCTGTGCCCCACCTATTCAATAGCATGTGTGTTCATGAGCTTGGGCCTTCTTAATGTTGTACCCCAACTGAATAAGTGGTAATACTTACTATAGCAAGTACTATTGAATTAAAATATGCTTCTTTAAGGATATAAGGTGAACTGATTTAAAAGAAGAAAAAATCCTCTGTAACTTTAAGCTGAGGCTTGTGAGAAGGATTTAAGTAAGAACTCTGTTAGAAATCCCTTTCCACTCAATAGGATTATCAACCAAAGTTGACGAAATGCCCGTCAATGCTGCTTTAGTTTAAGTATGCACTAATCTCTTTAGTTATTTTGATCTTTGCTTGTTCACACTTATGTGCACATCAACAGGTAAGTGTTAGTGAAAAATTAAGATTCTGGAGTGCTCCTTGAAATGTTTTTAATTACATATATTGTCTTCAAAATATGCTGTTTCGGAGACATGGGTTAATTCTGATAGCATTTGAGTATTTCTGAGATTTCAGGGTTCTTTGTTACTTTTTGACCTGGCAAAAAGGAAGAGAATGGGAGGAGAGAAATACTAAATAAAAACAAAACAACCCCCACATCTGAATTTTTCTATTTGGACAATGGACACTGGAACATATTGCAATAACATTTGAAAAGCTTTGGTTTTGTTCCAGTAAAAGACAAAAAATTATTTCAAAACTTAAGCTGACATGTAGTGGAATTATCTACTTAAAGTTAGATTTAGTTATTTTTACTTAAATTTGAATCTGCATTTTGACGTTATTCCCCTCAATGTCTGTAACTGGGTGCTTAATGTTTGCATCAAGAGGTACTTTTTTTTTTTTTTTTTTTTTTTTAGAATTGATGGTCAATAGTTTCCTACCTTGGGTTTATTCAAATGGCTCTACTGGAATGCTGTATTCCTATCCCTTCATTGTTCCTTAGTTATTCACAAAGCCTAGGTGCATGAGCAAAATCAACTGCTTTGTGTTAATTCTCTCAGACTGCCAAATGTGAATAGTTTATTTAAAAAAAAAAAAAAAAAAGAAGATGATAGTTCTGAATTAGATAAATTTGAAATCTTTTCGGGTTTTGAGGATGAGCGATATGACATTAACATTGTATTTTTCCATACCAAACATATTCTTATTTTCTTTCTACCTAGAAAGAGACTGCATTTGGCTTTCCCTTAAGGAGTGTTCATTCTTTCATGCTAATCCAAGTGGAGCAGATCTTACGAGATCAGTTGAAGTTGCAAGATTATGACACCTATTTAATCTAAATCAGGATCTCAGGTATGGATTCAAGTCATAATGTGTAGTCTAAAATCAATATTGTTATCAGAAAAGTCTCTCCATCTTTTTTCTATTATATACTGTAAATACATTACTGGTGTAATAACATAATTATAAATGTAATCCTCCATTTTATATTCTATCACCCCAATATGAAGTGAAAAAAAGATATCTCATATTATGTGATAAGAAAATAATGATAGTATTCCCAGGTTTATTCACTTGTATTGTGTCTGTGTTACGTGAGCTTACTGGTGGCCAGACACTACAGCACACTCAGACAATTAACAGATTTGCATCTGGTTATTGCTTTGCCGTATGTATCCCTCTTTGTATTACAGCTGAGACACAAATGAATCCCTTCTAGATTTGTGAAAGAGAACAGCTTTACCACATAAACCACATCTATCTTCCTATCTTCCTACTAGTAGCTACCAAAGGATCAGTTCTGCAGAGGTGGTCTCGAGTGAATGTTGCATTTTACTTTCACTATTTGAATTGCTCAGTAATGTTCCTTCAAAAGCATCTGTGCATGTTAACTTCCTAGATATCATCCTGGGCATCTGACTGTGCTACACCTGTTTATTTGGAAGGAAATTCTCCAATGAATAAATTACCAGAAACATTATTATTATGGAAAGGAAAAATATAACCCTTACGTTCTCCTTCAATATTTATATTCTGCTGTGAGTCTTGAAACTGCCATTCTACAATCAGGATAAGAGTCTGGGTAAGGGTCTGAAGTGAAGAGTCAGATTAATTAGAAATACTTTCCTTCCATAGTTACAAAGAATCCAGCTGACAATATGGACATGCAAAAAACACAGAAAAATCTCTGGAATCCATCCATTATAAATTGATATTTAAAAAAAAATGTTTTAAGTCAGTGATTTTTTTGTTACTAGTTGATCTATGGTGACTGGACATGTAGGATTTTGGCCTATAACCTCATGGTGGTGTGGTTTAAATCTTTATTTAAACCATGTCGTATCTGACATTTAATTGAAATATATTTAAAATTTTGTGTGTTCCTGCCTTTCAGGTACATGTATCGTAGAGGCTCACAAGCAAGATAAATTAGCACTTACTGACCGTAGTGCTGACAAGCTAGACTGATCATTTAAAAATTAGTTTAGGCATTTCTATATTGCAGGGAAATTGCTAAAGCTTACTGAAAAGGAATTAAAGCCTGTTGTTTCTTCTTCCTCCCTCTCCTCTTCATTGGCAACCACTGCTTTGGTAGCTCTGACTATCTTATGACTGTGCAGTTCCCCTCCTGCCTCACCTCTGCCTGTGGCTGACTTGGGCTGTCTCAGCCCTGGATATTCCCTTGTTCTCATTTTGCACTTTTTACAGTAAATTTTTTTTTTTTTTTTAAATACTTTGCCTAGTGGATGAGACAAATGCAATCTCAAGTTACCTGCATAAGCATAGGGCATATATTTCTCACTACTTCTGGGATTTCCAGAGTAGTTTGAAGTGTTGCCTGTCCAGCTTTCATTGCCCTTTGTACCCACACTCCCATACATACAGCCTCCTTTGAAAAGTCATGGGGAATTTATATGCTCACCTAGTATACAACAGTCAACAAATCCCTGAAGGACTGTTTCTTGTTAACAAAGGGTGCAGCCCATATCAGACTTCTCCAAGTGGTAAAGGTGTTCCCATTCAAACACTTTCCTGCCTGCCTCAGTTCAATGGTCTCTTAATCGTGCTGCTGCAATTCTGTGTGGAGTCACGCTCCACAGCAATCTGATTTAAACAACAAACAACTCACACCATTAAGTTGTCTCACTGCATAATGGCAGATGTATGACTTTGGCCTGGAGAGAGCAGGTGTTTTTTCAAAATTGCTTGAATGCTGGAGAAATTACAGCATAGGACCGTATCCAAAGATGTTTCTGAGCATAAAAAGACTGCCTGTGATTGTTGTAGAGCAAGGTGCTAAGAATAAGTTAAATTCTCTCTCTACCCCAATATGCAAATGTATATATTATTTCAGGAGAAACTTGAGGACTTTTAACTTTCAGGAGTTGAGGACAGCATCCTGGCCTGATAGATGTTTTTATTAATATATTTCTGATACTGGGGAATAAAATCAGATTACCTAACAATTTTTATGTTTGCCAAATCCGGTTAGAATGATGATAACATGGATTCTATGCAACAAACATTGTGATGCTGACATAATATGTGTCTGAAATGATGTAGTGTTTTCACAAATCACAAGATGAAGGGATAGCTTATCTTCAGATTTTAGCACTTGCTACTGCAGTGTGAATGATATTGTATAATCTTTACTTCCATTCTGAAAATTGTCTGCAGTCACATATATTCAATTTAGGGGAAAAGCACATAAAGTAAATTAGGTTAAAAAACTCCCAACTCTGCATTTTGTAATGCTGATTTAATAGAAAGCAGCCCTAGAAGAATACAGTAATGATAGGGCATAAAAGTTAGCATTATGTATAAATAAATGTCAAACATAAGTTTTTTTTCTAAATTTGCCTTGAGAACTGAGTTAGGATGGATGTCCCTTGTGACTATAAACACAGAATATCTGCAAAGGCCTGGCAAACAAGAAGTGTATCAGAAAGTAGATGATAGGAAAACATGTAAAATTCAACACAGATCTCTCTTGAGTAATTCCTCCCTCCTCTCTTCTTGCATCTGAGATTGGTTGTAATGATGAACACCTTAAGGACCCCTGGAGGCACAGGGCTGGGAACTGGAGAAAGGCTACATCTGGGAAGTTTCTGAGAAGTGTAAAGAAAGCTCAGTAAAGAAACTTGGGGAGGGGCACGGCAGGGGGAAGAAAGACCAGATGGTGCATGAAATAAATCACAAGACCTGTGATTAACTTGACTGCCAGATTCACAAATTGATGATTTCTCTGTTCAAATAAAGGCTTTGGTTATTTATCCTAGTAAGATACATGAAGTTAGAGGTTACAGTTACTTGATAAAAGCTAGAGAAACCTCTTACATGTTGATTTTCCCTCGCTTTCCTTCATCTTCAAAGTTTCAGTGTAGTGACATTTTTTAGTTGATTATGAGGTGTGAAACCATAAAGAACTCATTTAACCATTAAATGTGAGAGACTGGTACACTGATGATAATGACTGTACAGGAGACAGTTTTGTCAATAGTCTGGTAAACAGAAAAGTATTATATAATTGTTCATTATCTCATTAATTGAAGGTACTTGTTAAGTGTAGCTTACATTTTCTCTTTGAATGTTTATCTAGATTTAACCAAATATATGTTTTGACTAGAGCTAGTGTATTAAGCAAAGAATAAATTATGCTTTTAAATTACAGAAATCAAGACAAATAAAAAAACCCAATAATTTAATTTTCAAGTATCTTAAAGATGTCTGTGAAACATTTTTTGGCATCTCCTGCAATCTGATTTGTATTTTTAGGCAATTTAGAGAAGATCACCAATTGCTCTATCCAATAGTAAATTAACATATGAAGATCTAGCTTTGTGAAGGATAGCTGCTTTTGAGGTTGTGGAAGCTAAACTCTGGTAATTTCATATTTACAGCATACATTCTTTTAGGTTTGAGGTCACAACTTAGTGAAAATTGTAGAGTTTATGGACTTAATATGTAGTGATGATATCTTCTGCTACAGATTTCATCTTGGGAGCAGGAGGAGAGAACTGTCCTACAGGAGAGAGAGGAACCAGGGACAAGGGTCAGCACCATGGGTGCAGTCAGCATTGTCCAAATCACTGGTTTTGACAACGGGACACCAGGGTCCTGATAGTAACTCTGTGGGCTGCAGCCTCTCCCCTACCCTCCTGACTCTGCACAGTATTTCTATCTGTAGATGGCATTAATAGACCAAAAAAGGAATAAAGTATAATGTTATGTTTGTCCAAATTCACAATTGCCATACTTTCATAGACATGCCACTTGATTCTCACAAGAAAGGAAAGCTGAAGGATTGGTGGTGATGGAGTGACTGACCTGACGGCTGGCTGGTGGAAAGCTTGAGAACAGCTATAAAAATGTCCACTCCCGAGTGCTGCTTGCATCTGTGAAATTTTTAGGAGATATTCCAAATTAGCTGAGTGTGAAATATGATTCTGAGGTGATTCAAATTTTGTGGACTGCAGCAAAAAATGGCCAATAAAGTGGTAATAATAGTAAGAAATAAAGTTGCAAAATGGTTTTTAAAAGCATAACTCAACCCAAAAAGTAATCCTTACTAAACTGTGATTGTCTTGTATGTGGTTTTCAACTCTAATATCTCAGAATAAACTTACTCTGAATATTTTTTCATATACTGAAAGAAATAAATTATTTCATTGTAACCTTGATAATTTTTTTCCAAACTTATAGCTGTATTAGGCTAATGGAATAAAAATGGAAATTTTGCGGTATGCTACATATTATTCCAGTTTCATTACTAACCATTACTAAAAGGAGACCCATAGAAATTGAGAGAGGGCTTGATAGCTACCTGAATTTATCTGTGCATTGAATCAGGCATGTATGTGTTCAATTCTATTAATTTTCATGTAAACTACTTGGCATATTTAATTTTTTTCTTTATAATTACTGTACTTTGTTGTACAGTGAGGAAATGGCACGCCAAGGTTCTCCTTTTCTTCATTTCTAGCACAGCAGATCTTGTAGGGAATATAGATAGGCAAGAAATTCTTATAAAATCCTATAGATCTTTCTCATGGGGTTTTGGTTTGTAACTTTTAAAGGTCCCTTGTATACAGAGTGCAATTACCTGGAATGTTAGAGCTTACTTGTCTATAACTCCCATGGGATGTTTAAATTTCATGGAGTTGATATGTTTTTTCCTTTGCTCAGGCTAAACATCCAGGCTGCTCTTTCTGTGTCCTCCAGTGACTGCTTGAATTTCTGAAGCTGTGAACACCACTTGATTAGCAAACCCTATTTTAAAAAAAATCATATGCTTTTGGAGAAATTTTGTTAGGTGCATTCAGCAGAAGGAAAGGCTCTTGAATTGACAGCGTTACTAATACTTTTATTGTGTTTTAGAGCTTGACAAGCCCATGCATGTGTCTGCCAGTTGGGCCTACAGACTAAGTTGTTTAAAGAACAGTTACACATAGGAGAAATCTACACTTCTTCGCAAACTTTTGGCTGTATTTTCTACAAATATCAAGCTTCTTATTACAAGCAACAAGTATAAAATAGACCAGGCTTATTATTTCTAGTTTGCCCTTTGCTAATGCAATCAGTTTTGCAATGGGTGGATCTTTCACATAGAAACAGGAAAGCAAAAAATTTTTCTTTGTTTGGAAAATATGATAATAAAATTAGAAAAAAAAATGGTAGGAGCAGACGTTAACACCCAAAAGTATTTTTTGAAACTAACTTGTGGTTTGGTGGGTTTTGGTGGCTTTTTTTTTTTTTTTGGGGGGGGGGGGGGGGGGGGGGGGGCGGTCTTAATAATTCAAGTTGGCACCATCATGTTAAATTGCTCTGTGAGAGCTGGGAGTGTACTGGTTGATGAATGCATGCTCTGTAGTGTGTGATACCATGCATATAAAATGGTTTATTGAGCAAAATAAACAATTCTCTGCAGTCTCTGACAGACAATTCTACATTTCTCTGTAGTCTCATAACTGACCAGTTATGACCAGTCAAGTAAAGTCTACCTGTGCATTTACAATGGCTTCTTTTTGTTTAATATAATTTAAACTTAAATACCTCTTTAGTACTGCATACCTGTCGCTTTTGTTATTTGGAATTTTTTTATACTCTTAATCATACAATATTTTTCTGCCTCCTCAGACCAGAATAATTTCTTTTTTCATAATGTAGACATATAGTGTATTTTAAAATAATATTTAACTTAAAATCTTAGGCTTTCATAGGCCTTCTGCTTATCTTTCTAATATGTCGTATGAAGCTGTTGTTACTTCCTTATTAGAATACATGTAATTTTTTCTACCCATTATTTTCAGTTAGCATAGGGAGGACTCAAGTAGTGTGTGCTGTTTAGTTGTTGCTTTTAAAGGAACAAAATTTGTGCAATTTATTTTCATAATCAAATTTTCTTATTTTTTAAATGGAAAAGTGGCACTTACAGCAACACAGGGACCCTAACTTTTAAAAGAGTTTTATTCTCATTTGAGAATTTATTTTGCACCTGCTAAGTACATTGTTTTATTCAATCCTTGACACATTTTGTGTCTTTTATTTACTTCTGCCAAAATGAGGAGAAGGAAAGGGTGGAGGTAGCAGGGCCATTATAACTTCATCCAATGTGTCAAAACAACTTCTAAAATTTAAAATGGTCTTGTTTTTCTGGTGCATGGTTTTTAACAGGAGAAGATTTCTTCCAGCATCCTTCATTTGTACTAAGTATACTGAAAATATAATGAATAGAATCTTTACCTCAATTACAGCTATGTGATTCTGTGCTCATTATTTTTGAAATCTAAACAGAGTTAATATTCAGCTAGAGATGAGATATTGATTAAAATCTTTTGATCAAAATCTTTTTAAAGTATCCAATATGAACAATATATATGGTCTGTTCATGGCTACTTGGGAATTTTGTGTTAATGAAAAAAATTCAGAAGTTAAAAAGAGGTGCACAAGCATGGATATGTTCAAGCTGTTGCACTGTTTATGCTGGGGCTGACCAGGTTCACTCCTGAAAGGAGAAAACTCTTCAAAAGACTTATCTTATGACTGGTAGATTTCAAAACACTTTGCTAAAAGGAAAAGTGAGCTTATTCCCAATCTATATAAGATAATTTATAATCAGGCAAGTTTACTGCTTTGTAAACGACCTCTTTGCAGAAGCTCATGCAAAAGGTCATCGATTTAAAGAGAAACTCGAAGCCTGTACTGAAGAGGAACATTGTGCAGAAGTACAAAGTGCTGTATTTTTCCTTGTTATCTTGAGGTAGCTGTGTAATGATATCATGGGTTAATGTCAACAGGAAAATGTCAGCAGGAGACTAGGTCACTGTTATGTGGGGTGGTTTTTTGCTTTTTTTTTTTTTTAAATGGTGTTAGGAAGAAAAACTTCATACTATAAATATTGTAACTGAGAAAGCTTAGTTTTTGGTAAGTTTACAGTGCACTATGTTTTTCCACCAGTGAGTTATTAAAGTTTTATCATTTCCATTTGACAGCCTCCTCAGAACCCTTGTGTATTAAAATCCAACTCTACTTCCCTAATAAAACTGTTAATTTATGATTATTGTGAACCTCTATAGCACGGATCAATACTGATTTTCTGAACCTACATCTCTCTAGACTTGTTAAAAAAAAAATCTGATCTTAGACAAAATCTTTATATTTAAATCGAGCAAGAAGGTGCTTGAGTCTTATTGTTGTATTTTGAGAATTTGAAGACTGCTGTAAGAGTTAAACAGATTCAGGCTTGCCTAAGGCAATGCGTAATAGCTTTTTTGGTTTTCAGTCGAAGAATTCAGCATGAGGAGTAAGAATATTTCATTTATTCCAGTCACTAAGAGAACAATTAACTGTTTGAGCAGCTCAAAATTCTTGTCTCCCAAGGGCAGATTATTTGGGTCACCCTGGCATGTAGGCCATGTGCATAGACTCAGACTGTCTTATGGCACTGCAGAATCTGGCACACTGGCTGCAATTCATTCGCTATGTGGAAGTGTCTGGGGCTATTTGAGATGCCCTCAGGGCATTCAAGACATCTGTGCAGAACTGGCAAATATGACACAAGACCAATGGGAGACTCCCGATCTAACATGACAGCTGAAGGCCAAGCTAAAGGCCCTAAAGCAACTGAATAGGCACTATATGTCTATATATGGGCAAGTGTATCAGCCCCACCAGACAGACAGTTGATCAGCTCACTGATCTTATTGAAGCCTTGAGTGGATAGTTAGTGGAAAAAATGTGAAAATTTTGATTCTATGCTTCCTCCTCTACTCTTCCAAGCTTTCTAGTCATTATTGATCTGTTCTTTTTCTTTTGATTTGACATTTTGACTTAGCAGGAGTAAAGATACATATTGGATTTGATCTGAAACATTTATATTCCTTTTTTTCCCCCACATTTTAAAAAATTCCACAAATTCTGGAACAATTTTGTTTGTTTATCTACTCATTAAACATGAACCCTGTCCATGACTGTAACTGGGGAGGGTGCCCTGTGTTGTGTGTTTTGAAAGTAGTAAGTTAAATAGGCAATCTCTGTAATTCAACTGTGGGTTGTAGTCGTGATCAGTTAGTCAGAAGCGCAAGGTGAAAGCACTGATCAGAAGCAGAATTTGGATTTACTGAGGAGGAGAGTCACTAAGGGAATTTCAGACATTAGCTTGTGCAGTGCAAGATCCTCTGTTTTATGATACAGTAATGGATAAGCTTGCTCCAAACAGGATCCCTGTCTTCCCTAGAATGAGCAGAGAATGGAAGCCTCCAAGCTTCCAAGTAGGACCTGATGACTGCATATCCCTAAACTAATAGCTATTTCTCATCGCAACCTACTATTTTAATGTATTTTCCATAACAAAACATGCACTCTAATTAGAAGTAAGCTGCAACAAAAATGTTTGAAAAGGAAATATTTTATTCCCTCTTCTTTTGGGATTTTTTTCCTGACCATCTTTAAAAGAAATTGCCCAGCACTCAAGATACAGAATTTGGTTTACATATCTGCAAGCAGAATTTGAAAACAGCTGGCTGGCTGGGGTAAGGACGTCACATGTGAATTCCACATGAACTGTTGCTTATTAGAGCTTTCCTGAATTTTAGTGTAGCTTTTTCAGTGTTAGCTGGTGCTAGCAACAGCTGGAGAGATGTTGATTAATGCAAACTTTATGGATTAATCAGTATGAGAATCAGTACCTCAGAGACTCAGAAATGTGTGCAAACTCTGCTGTTTCAGTGCCCACAAATCTCAGACAGGTATCTCAATTGAAATTGTTGTGTGCTTGGTTCCTCTGAATCACTAAGTAGTGAGTGAGAGATTGTTGCAGAAATAAAAGCAGTTTATTTTCAGTGACAAAGAAAGTGGGGAAAGAGGCCATAGGGACTGTTCTAATCTCTCCTCTATGATTATAGTGAATGTGTCCTATTTTGTTTAATTTTTTTGTTATCCATCAAAAAATGAAAAGTGCTGTATTTCTTGTCTTGTAGTTTCATGAATTAAGTGTGTATTCTATGGACCTCCTACAGGAAAATTTCAAAAAACCCAACCAAACAAAAACTCTTATTGGAATCACCTTTCACTTGATTTTGATTTTTAAGTGAAGGGCATTGCACTAATCAATGCAAAATACAGAAGTTGCTAACGTGATATATGTGGTAATCAGCAGGTGAAACAGATTTGTCTGAAATTTACTCTGTTGTCTGTTTTCTGCTGTTCAAGAGCTGTACAAAACAAACATAATAACCCTGCAGTTAAGCTGTGTTTGCTTCTTTTTAACCTCATCAGAGAAATGTGAGGATGCTGGAACGTATAGAGTTTCCTTTGCTTCACCTTGTTTCTTGTACATTTCCCAGCACACTTGTGCACTCCCTGTTTCCCTTTGCTTCCTACCACCTCTGGAGACTAGATCTGGTAAAAAGAACAGCTTAAGCAAAGAAATATTTATGACTGATGATTCCTTTTGCTTCCCTTCAAAATGGAAAGCTTTGGTCTTGGTAGATGAAGGAATACAATTATCTCCTTAGAAGAAACTTTGCAAAGTGTTGGCACTTTCCAGGATGGACATTAATTCATATTAGTCTCAGTGGAAAGAAACAGGACAGTAGCTATCCTACTCCAAGGTAATGAGGAATAGGAAATAGAGACGGCAAATAGTTTTGGTAAATATTCCCTGAAACTGATGGAAGGAAAAAAAACAAAGCACTTGTACAAAATCAGAGTAAACTAAAAATGTAAATCATTCAATTTATTTTAGTGAAGCTTAACCAAAAGGCTCTTAACTGTGGAGGAAATTGTATTGTATTGAAAGCATATTAATCAGTATTAGAAACAAATCTTCAATATTTTCCAGTTCCAACAGTTGTATCTATGTTCTTTTACTGGAAATCTCACCAAATTCTGACTTCTGAGAGCCTGCATTTTCTATAATTTTAGCCCAGGTTTACATTTTGTGGACCAAAAACTAAAGTACAAGTAGCTTGCATCACTGTGATTGTTGAGATGATCATATGATTTAAATGTCTTATTGAGTTTTAAACCAATTTTATTTTCTTAGGTTGTCAGAAGCCTGCCTGTTTAAATGCCAATCTACTCCACTGGAGCTGGTTTTGATACCTGCCAGGAAGAACTGAAATCCTTGCATTTGGATCATTTAAGATAAATACAAATCATGTAAGAAATTTGTTAAAATCTTTAAGGAACAATTTGCAAACTAATTTCAATTACAGGTAACAGTTACTCTGTATTCTCAGAATATCCATTTTATTTTCAGAGATACTAAGTGTAAGTGCTTTAAAACTACATAAAGGAATGCCTTGATGCATTGCAAAGATCTGGAATTGCTGGTTTAAACATAAAACTCATCTTGCCCTTTACAGTGGAGCCAGAGAGAAAGATCCATAAAATATGAAATCCTACTGTTAAACAAGAAGCATACTCTTGGTGTGGTAGGGGTGTGCTGCGTTTTTACTGAGGAGTTGTGTTGTGATCCAAGAGTGTGTGGGAGCCACAGGTCCTCTTTGTGCCAGACATAGTACAAACCTGTAAAAAAAGGGACAGTCCCTGGATGAAGTGTTCAGGTGTGCTAGGCTTTGCCTTTGAGCTACTGGGACCTATAAATCTCTTAAACTCTATATTCATTTGCCTGTGTTATCTCATAATAATATGCAGAAGAGTCATTGAGTGAGCTGTTCATAATCTTTCAGACAGACTTGTGCATTATCATAGTGATAGCACCTGCAATACCACTGAAATGCCAATAGCATCTGGGGAACCCTACTCACTATCTGACTGCCCCATAAACATTGCTGAGGGCAGCTGCTCTCTGCATCTTGGATCCTGGTTGTTTTTTTTGTTTTCTCTTCAGACTCTCAATATCTTAAGAGACATGCTGAGCATTATATAACATAATCTACTCAAAGTGTGGTTGTAAATAGGACTATACATCTCTATCCTGTCCTTGGGAAATGTTTTTTTGTATGACCTTGGTTCTCTTCTTTTATAAAAAAACCCCAACTTTGTTACAAATACCTTTCATAATGATGCTTAATATTTTTATACTGTATAAGAGAAAAATAATGAAGCCACCTCAGGAACCACAGCATTCGCAGCAGAATTACAGCTTCTGTAGAGTTTGCACTTTACTTGTATTTATGAAGTGCCTTTGGTGATAATCTTTAAAAATTAATGTTCTGTTTTCTTCAGCCATACATCGCTAGGGGCTGCAAACTAGGGGTTGGGATAATCACTGCTATCCTACACTTTTCTGCAGATCAGTCCCTTCAAGTAAGAGAGTTTTCATACAGTGACAAAAAGTCTTGGGGTTGGTACAGTGTTTTTATTACTGTTATTACAACATTTTAATTCTTTTTGGTTTTCCTGGTGAAATTTCATGTTTTTTACATCACCTCAAGTTTTAACTTAATAAGACTTAATGTGGCTTGCATGTGACACATACTTGTGTTGTAGAGACTTTTTACATATGATGAGACTGAGATGAATGCCTGCATGAAACAGCTATTCATTCAAATTGCATGGGAATATAGTGCAGACAGAATATCAGATCTACCAAAAGTTGGTACAGATTTTTATCTCAGTTAAAATGTGTGTTTGAAACTCATGTCAGTGGAACTTATCTGATTTATATCCATGTAATTGAGAACAGCATCTGATCCTCTCCAACTGGTCTGTTTCCTGAGATTTTCTTTACTTATCTCATACATTACAAAGATTGACCCTGTTGTGTTTTATATAACCTGATAGATACATGTGTCCTTTTGATCAAGTTATGTATGCCATATTTATACCAGTTTTTACTGGTCCTACCCTGTTCATTATTGTAACTTACCTTAAAACTTTTTTAATAAGTGGAAGTCATAGCAAGTCAGAGAAATATAAAGATATTTTCATCTGATTCATTCAGATTTGAGTACCTTTATTAATCACATGGCAATTACTAATGGATGGGTTGGATATTTACTGTTACCATTTCCACATTCAAAAATACACTGAAGAGAAGTCAGAAGCCTTTGCAAAGCAGGATAGTACGTGAAAAGAGTTCCTTAATGTTGTGTGCCTTGGATTAATATTTGTTTGCTGTGTGAGGTACAGGCAAGCTGTGAGGGCGAGGTTGCTCAGCAGTCCAGTTCTGGCTGCAAGTCTTTTGCTCTGTGTGCTTTAGTGAATAATTCAGACATGTTGTGAAAGGTTCTCAAATGAGTTATAAATGGCCACTTTCCGTGACCACTTTTGTAAAGTCAGTCTTTGGAGGTGGGGTGGGCTATTGTAGGTATAGAGTGATGCTGATTCATCTTTTCTTCTTCTGACAAACATGTTCTAGTGTGCCACCACAGGCCTTGATTCATCCACTATGATCTGAAACACTTAACCTAAGTACCCTAGTTACTATAGATTTCTGCTGAAATCAACAGAGGATGATAACACTTCCAGAATAGCATTCCGTTAACTGAAGATGTGAACTGTCTTCTGGACTGGTCATTATACCTACATCTTAAACAGGGAGGCTGACTTGATTCCTAATCTGAAATGTCTTGAATTCTAGATGTCATGTCTCAGTGCTTTGCAGTAAAAAGAGGCCAATATGATATTCCTTCCTCACATACAAAGTAAAGAAAATACTTTAAAAATTGTGGAGGTATACATGTACCTAAGATTGATAGGTTTATTTTCTTTAATTTTAAATCAAGTGTTGGAAGTATGTGCATTCTAACTGTAAAGGATTTTGTGAAGATGAATGCTTCTAGAATATTTGAAGATGTAAAATACTGAATAAGTTATACTTTCTATTATGTTATTTTTATTACTTTTGGTTTTATTTTGCTATGCTGTGAACCAGGTGAAATAATACAAGAGAGGTCTCCAGTACAGTGATTGTGTTTTGTGATGAAGGAAGTGACAAATGGTTCAGTGCTCCTAGGTGTACATGAGTCACACTTCTGCTCATCTCATTTTGAAGTGAAATGCTCTGGAAATTGAGTATATGAGCAATGCCAGATAGTCAGGAAGATACTGGTAGAATAAAGTAAGTTGTTGAAATTAATTATTTGAGAAGTGCTTTGCAAAGCAGAACTGTAAAGGAGGTAAAATTCTCAGCTGGCTCATTAAAATGGGAGCGTGTTACATTCATCAGTGAATTAGTGATTAATGTCTCATTTTATTTTCATGTAAAGTACACTAGATGAAACCTAATGTACGCCTGTCTCCAAGATACGTAGCCTTCAAAGAGTTTATCTGTGAAGGTGTAGTTTGGTTACTCATGTATTATGAATTTAATCTGTTTTTTTACTTTGAACATTAATGTCACTGTTTTGAGCTTCCTGGTATTCTGAAAGTTGTGTGTTTTTCAGCTAAACTTAGGTCTGAATCCCACAGATTTGTCTTCTCTATTTTTCCTCAAATGGATTTGTACAGAATAATTTTCATTTCTCAGTTAGGTTGGTCTTTCTGACACTTTTCTAGATGTCTGAGTTCAAGGCTAAAAGTATAATAAGTGCACAGGGTTAAGATCTCTAATAGCATAGAAGTGCCAGAATGTTTGGATAGGTTCCTAGTGTGTTGTTTTAGAGAGAACAGAGTCACCTGGTTCCCTTAGTGAGTTCAGGGACTGAATATCAAAACACAAAAACAAATGAAAAAGCCACCAGTTATCCCACTGTCCTCATGATATAGGCACCAAATCCTGTTTTTAAAAGTTATTTGGCCTCACAGTCATTGACTTTTGTTGTACTTCAGACACCTACATAACTTCTACAGTTCAATGTGTATTAATTTATATACATTATATGAAGTGCATGTATTTTTTGTGGAGGCATTTCTGTGGAAGGAGACTCAAGTATGTTAACAGGGATGGAGCTGTGGTTTGCTCCCATGGGACTCTCGGTATGGACATTAAAGAAAACAAGCCCATGGGGTGCACTGAGTGTGTTTATCCCACACTATTGAAACTCACAGTCACTGTGAGATGGACATTAAATAAATTGGGCTCTGTCAAAACCAGACTGTTTCTAAGCTTTATGCAAAACTCCCAGGGTCATGAAAGCAATCAAAGGGGGATTCTCAGCCTTGTGTTGAATTGGAACACTTTGAATTTTGCCTTTGCTCCAGACTATTTTGCACCTCAACCTGTACTTGGGTACTAGGGCAAGTATAGAACAACAGCTCTGCCGTATTTGTAACTTGCACCAGGAAAGGCATTGCAAG
>NW_010338218.1:0-1493 GCF_000700745.2 Antrostomus carolinensis
TTCTCCATCAGCTGGAGGTACTGGCTCTCCAAACCCAAATATATAACACTAACACTGACACAAGTGAATTTAACACTTTACAGAATTCTAAACCTTAACCTAACCTTAATCCCAACTGTAATATTAACCCCTCACTCTGACACTAAAATTACATCTTACCCTATTAACCTCATCTCAAATCCAAAACCTAACACTAAATTTGAAATTAATCCAAACCCTAAAATTTACCCTAAATTTAATCCTACACCTAACCATAAACCAAAAGGCATCTTATCACTGAAGTTAACATTAACCATAGCAACAAACTTAAACTAAACTTGACCCTTTCCTTAACACAAAGACAAACCATAAAATCCCTAAACCTAATTGTAACCCTAACAATAATATCCATTGTACCATGGCTCAAATACTAAACTAATCCTCAGCTGAAGTCTGACTCTAATCTTAACCCTAAACCTCACCCTCCCCAGAACCTTAACCCCAACCTAATCATCACCTAAACCATAGCACTAACCTTAACACTAACACTAAGTTCAAACACAACCTGAACCCTAATGACCCTAATTCACTGTGAGGGTGGTTAGACAATGGAACAGGTTGCCCAGAGAAGCTGCGGCTGCTCCTCCCTTGAACTGGTGAAGGGCCGGCCCTGGAACTGTTGAAGGCCAGGCTGGATGAGGCTTTGAGTAACCTGGTCTAGTGGAAGTTGTCCCTGCTTATGGAAGGGGGTTTGGAACTAGATAATCTTTAAGGTCCCTTCCAATCCAAACCATTCTATGATTCTATGACACCCTAACCCTAAACCGAACCCTAACCCTAACCGCAAACCTAACAGGAAACTTCACCTTAACACTTCATAAACAGAACTAACTCTAAACCTAAACTTAACCTTAAACCTAATACTAACCTTACACTAACCCTAGCCCTAAACCTAACCCTAACCCTAACCTAATCCTCATCATCACCATAAAACTTACCCTAACCCTAATCCTAACTCTGACCCTAAAACCAACCCTAACCTTACCCTAACGGCAATCTAACCCTCACCATAAACATAACCCTAACCGTAACCCTAAATTTAACCCTAACCCATCCTTCAACTTCACCCTAACAGTAACCCTAAAGCTAAATCTGTCCCGAAGCAGAAACACCCACCCAACAGCACCAGAGCCCCAAAATTAATGCTAACACAAACCCCAGTCCTAATGCACCGAACCCTGACCTGGTAACACACCTGAGAGAAGGAAAAATTACCAGGAGCTGTCCCCTCTATTATTTGGTTCCTGGGAGAAACAAAGCAATAAGTGCCATTATTACCAATCTGCGGGGGGTGGCACTCGATGTACGGAAATGTCTGATTAACACACTGACAGCCTGAGGAGGAAAACCAAAGCTGTAATTTTTAACAGTCTCCAGTAGATGGCAGCCGAGGAACGGAGATGTTTTCTCGGTGGGTTGTCTCCACGGAGAGGCAAGGTAAACCATAAAATTAT
>NW_010338219.1:0-922 GCF_000700745.2 Antrostomus carolinensis
CCCCGCACAGCCCGGCTCGGGGGCAGTGGGATGGGAAAGGTGTGCCTGGTACTCACTGAAGACGCTGTTTTTCTCCAGGGTGCCGTTGATCTTGCCGGTGGGGTGGATCTGGAGGTGGTACTTGGTGGCACAGTAGAGTTTCCTGCGCCTGGGCGCTCCCCCGAGATGCTCGTAGACGCCACCGCGACCCCCCGCATCCCGACGCGGCCGGGGGTCGCTCGGGGAGGCTCCGGTGACTCGCCCCGGGGACCAGGGCTCCTGCAACAAACTCAGGAACAAGATCCAAATTATAACCATTGTGGCATGATGGCCGCAGCGCTCGGTCTGCTGGGGAGATGGAGGCTTGGAGCGAATGGCACCAGGGGTCCCATTAAAGCCGTCTTGCTAGCAGCCCTCCAAAGTTGCAGAGCACACACCGGGTCGAGCCGTGAAGCATTGGCAAGTTTTTATCAGCCTCGATCAGGCCCTTTTATCTGTCTCAGATTTACTTAAATCAATAGACATCAGCAAAGGCCACCGAAGAGTCCCAGCTGTTTGTGTTAGATGGAGCTGCCGTGATCAACCTCCTCCTTGGGTTTCCAGATAGACAGACGGCATGCAGGAGAGACAGAGAGAGAGGGAGGGAGAGAGGGAGGGAGGGAGAGAGACACCCGCTGAATTTCGGCAAGAGACTGCGGGGAAAATAGTTGATCGACGGAGCATAGAAATAAAAGCAGCTTCCTGCAACAATAGCCCGATCTGCGACCAATTGATAGAAAGCAGAGGAGGCAAAAGGTATCAGTCTCGTGTGAACTCCCAGAGTGCAGCCTGGATAAAATTACACAGCATCTCTCCCCGCACACCCCCGCACAGGGAGGGGAGGGGGAGCGCTGCCGGCCCCGCGGAGAGGCGCGGAGCAGCCGCGGACCCTCCACCGGGCACC
>NW_010338219.1:987-16653 GCF_000700745.2 Antrostomus carolinensis
GATGCTCGGAGCAAACATCTTCGGAAGGTGGCTTTGGAAAAAGCACGTTAAACGCAGAAAAACGGGGATGCGGGTCCCGGGGGGGCTGGGAGGGGACGAGAAGGTTTTAGTGGCTTTCACCCAGGAGTCAGGGTTCCTTCAGCGTGTCCCCCCCCACCCCCGCTTTGTCCCCGGTGTGGAAAACAAACAGTTATTATTAAATCAATCAGTTCACCCTTCCAAATAACCCGCATTTAGATAGGTCTTTCAAGATGTACTCATTTCTAAATTAACTTCCACAAAGTAGGGCCCAGCCAGTGTTACTCCCCACTCCCCTGAATACATTTGCAAGAAGTTGGAGCTAATCCTGGTTCTTAACTCTTGGTGCCTGGGAAGTCTCATTAGCTACAGCAGATCTGCCCTCGCTACCATGTAAGCTTCGCACAACTGCCCACGCTTTCAAAATATGATGGAGCTCCCTATAAATACATGGAAAAAAAGGCGAAAGGTTGAACAGCTCAGTGAATTACTCTGTCCCTGTGTGCTACTCAAAGGCAGCTCGTTAATTAGATTTGCATCTGAAACAGGCAGTAGGAGTTTTGGGGAAGTGTTTGAGAGATAATTAGTATTAATGTGCTGGAAGGGCACACAAATACACCTTTGAAGTGAGTCACGTCAGAATTCAAGCGTTTGACCTTGATCAATATAATTTTTCTTTTTCCCCAGAATCGGGGAACAAGAACAGGTCGATAAAATATTTTTAAAGACATTTCTATGTAGAGTAAAAGGATTTTCTTACACCTTAAAAACAGCTAATAAATAAATTAAAAGCTTTTACTAGTACAAAAATAAGGGAAGGGATACGACCTTTTCCTAAAATGAATGGAAGGAGGATGAAACGATCTCGAAAGTTACTGCCTATTTTAAGCTGTGCTTAATATTTAGCAGTTCTCCAAGACTAAAAGGCTTTTCATTATATAGTCGTCTGGAATAAAAGGAAACACATAAAAAACCCACAAGCACCCCTCTCCGCCATTACCACCCCTTCCTCCCCCTTTTCTTCTCCACAAGTTAAGCCTTAGCCTCACAAGGAGAGCTTGATCTGGGGATGATAAATGTTTGTACAATTAATTCTTTATTGCTGTTCTTCTGCAACGCCACTCCCAGGCAGTCGGGTAGTCCCAGTATATTCAGTAAAAGTAAATGATTGGAAATTTAAATAATTAAAGCACCGTATCCACGTAAGAATATGAAAACATAACCATACAGGACCCCAGTCTTGGAGTGTGTGCGAGGGGAGATTGTTGTTTGTGGGGCAAAATCCTTCAGTCCCTCCTGAAACAAGAATCTCTCGGAAAAACCTCCCTCGTGGGGATGCACCGCAAATCGTGTCCTACGGACTCGTAACCTCTGACGAGCTACGAGATAAAAGTGGCAGCAGCAAAATATCCCTGCACATGCCACGGGTCTCCTGAAAGATGCTTTCACCGCCCGGCGCGAAGGCGAGATAAAACTTCACTACTTTCAGTAACTACAGCCCTCTCTTCCCAGTAAATCTCAGGTCTCATCCCGAGCCTCGTGCATCCCCCTCTAGATGTGCAGCTGACATTTGATAATTTTGGATTTGCAGAGCATTTCTCATTAGTGCTCTGAAAAAAAAAACAAAACAATCCAAACCCACCCCAATCCCGCAAGATCCTCCTCCCGCCCCCTCTCCCCGCCTCCCACCGCAATAATAAACCAAAAAGGCGAGTGGGTGGAAGAGTAACACGTTAATGACTTTTCCTCAAATTGCTTCCATCTTGATCACATTTTCATAATTAGCACCATCATCTACAAATCTTTCCGCCCTGGGCATCTGACACAGACAGGCTTCCCAAGCGATGTGTATTCTACTTATTAGGGAGGGGAACACTTCTAGGTCTATCATTAATAGTTCCCTTTCAAATGAAAGGAGTACGACCTTCACGGATATGTCAAAGGGTCGTAGCTACCTTGTCTCGCTCGGAACAACACTGAGTAGCAAGCAACCTTAAGTCGTTTTTGCTCTAGTCAGACATCTATACAATAAAACATAAGCCCACTCTTGTATATTTTAAGTTGTCTGGCGACCATTTTTGGAAAACAAAAAGGCCCCCTTTGATGTGGTCTAATTCTAACAGGGGGTGGGACGTCAGATGTGGTCTACCGATTCTTTCTGGAAATATTTTTAATTATGCCCCAAAGCTCCTTGTAGCCTCAGAGTAATAATCAGAGAGCGGTTTGAGTCTGTTACTTAATGGGGAGGGGAGAATAGGCTCTAGACCGTATGTAACTACATTAAAATTAGCATTACAACCCATAATGATCTATTAAATCGCTGGAAACGCGTGATTTTAAACGGAACGTGTTAGTTATCTCTGATTCTTTACGCTTGATCTTGCTAACGGAATATTTCTAAGCCTAAACTTCCAGTTAAGCCATAAAACCAGCATTTCTCCTGGCAAGTCATCGGGTAAAAGTGAGGATTTGAGACAGATGTTTTCATCCTTAGAGTGTGTGGGCTGTAAGCACACAAAACACTTCTATTCTTAATTGATTACCCTCGGAGAAGGACCATAGATTCGGATATGTATGTCTAAGATCTTTATGATGAAGTAATGCGCATTTCTATTTAAGTATTGCATCAATGTAAACATGGGAAAAAATTAAAAAGGTAAAATTTGGAAAGCCTCCCCCCTCCAATTAAAAATACTAGCTCACTTTAACCTGTAATAAACTTTACAGACACACATTTTGCAAGGATTTGAGCTGCGGGGATCGGGATGGGATTTACCCGGCGGTCCAACGCCGCTGCTGCAGCCGCCGCGCCCGCCCCTCGCTCCTCCGGCCCCAGCTCTGATTTACAACCGGCCCGTTACTCTAACGAGAGGGAAGTTACAATTTGTAGAGCAATAAATACCGAGGAGGTGGGTGGAGCCCCCAGCAGGGGAAAAAAAGAAAAAAAAAAGAAAAAAAAAGAGAAAATCACAGACCTTCACCAATTAAAAATCCATCCTCGCTGAAATGTGGACCGTGGGAAGGTCTCAAGGAAAACACAGTGGTGGTTCTGAGGTGTTTGTTTGCAATGTGCTAATGTCACCTTCAGAACACAACTGCCCTGCCCAGTGCGGTTCGCTCACACCTGCTGATATGGGGAAGAGGCTCTAAAATTCAATTTATTTTATCCAGTTACATTTTCTTTCCTTTGTGGTTTCCTAGCGGGGCTATTCTGCACCCCGTGAACAATATAATCTTGTTTAAATGACTTTCCAGACCACACAGCATCACGTTACCCTGTTCTATAGGTGTAGGCAACACTGTTTATTGTATGGTACGCTATTAACTCCCAGAAAGCAGGATGAAGGGAGAGTGGAGAAGGAAAGCTCCAGGGAGTAAATTCATTGCTTCCAAGGTTCGAGTTGCTTTCTCAGATGGAGAAAATAAGATTTAGATAATTTGAAATGAAAACAGATACAAAGAATTCTCTAAAGGAAATGCTAAACACATAACAGGCACATCATAATTTTTCCTTTTATCCACTCACATTAAATGTTTTTCATGTTTACAGTGACTTTTTATGATTTTTGGACAAACAACCTGAGATCTTCAGATTTAGGATGATGCGGTTCATTCTATACATATTAAGTGAGCTACTGCTATATTGCACTTCAGACAATAAATTAATTTAGCAGTGTTAAACTTCCATATTTAGGTTAAAAGTATGTGTGGTCTACTGATATAATTGCGATCTGCTAACTTAGCTGTTATATGTATATGCATATGTAGATGATGATGATTATTATTATTTTATTGACATCAAGATGCAAATGCCTAAATTCCTTATTCCAGGAAATTTCTACTAACGTTGGCAAGAGTTTCTTTGGCTGAGGACTGAGGGCTTAATCCTTCATTCAAAGTCCATAGAATTCACTAAGAGCCTTTTCTTTAACACCAGTGAATTTGGATCAGGCCCAATCATATTACCAGAAAAATTATTTTCCCTTGTTCTCGGACAATCTCTTAATGGTTTTAACTGAATTAAAATATTCAAAAAGAATAAATGTAGCCACAGTAAACAAAAATTTTAAGTCTGTTTCTTCCCTTTGTTGCTTACTCCTTTTCAATACAAGAAACAAAGGAAACAGTCAAAGAAATGTAACGCTACCGAAATCCAAAATCCATGCGATGATGCCGTTTAGATGACTTGTCACGTGGCTCGTAAAGATTTGTGGCGGGCTCAGACTGTGCTACAAAAGGGATATTGAAACAGATACAGAACTGTAAACTGCAGCCATGAAAATAAGTAAACAGGAGGGATATGGGGATGTCTAGAAGAGGAGAGAAGGAGAGTAAAAACAATAGAAATGTAATTTGTTGATAAGTTGGGGACAAGATTTGCATACCTGCTTCACACCTTTGATATCTCAATCATCACTTAACAGTCTGAGCTCTTGGAAAAACTCTGCTGCTTTTTTTGGTAACTCAGCCTGTGTTATTGAAATTGGCTTCAAAGCGTTTCTTTAGATGCAGAGAGAAGTGTGGTGTACCTGAGAGAAGTATCTGGCCCATATCCATGATGTAATTGTGCTTCGTGCCTGAAGGACCTGCTATTCAGATAAATCTCTTACTACTTTTAGAGTTTATCCCCTGGTTACTCTCACAATCAAATGCTTGTTATGATCTCACTCAGCCCTGCAAAACCTTGGGAATTGGGTTACCTGAAGATAAAAGATCTCTCTTTCTCCAAGCTGTGGTTGGATCAACACTTTGCAAAATCAGATGACAGGCATTGGGGTCAGGTCCAGGTCTGTGCATGGAGCTGCCCAAGAACCAGGGATAAAAACTGGAAGGAGCTGCCTTAGGGAAATGCCACGTGCATGAACATACATCCCTGGAAGAAAAAACCTATCACCAGGAATTATCCACTTTGAACTGAAGAGTAGTAACTGTTGCATTTAAACTTTCCTGGTTTTAGGAAAGACCACTTCAAGGTTTGCATCAGATGGCTGAAGTTTTCCTAGAAAATCACATTTATGGTTGGTTATATGTTGTCTTAAGGTGGTCACAATGAGAAGTATCTTGGAGTTCCACCTAGATCAAGGGATAAAAAAAGAGGGCCAAGTAGGCAGGAGAAATACAGGCAAGGAAAGGTTATGCAACTTTCAAATCTAAAAAGATAATGTAGAGAACAAACAGAAATACAAATTAAAATTAGTACCTTAGATGAATTTTAATGGAATTCCTTCTTTTTGCTCCAGGGAAGAGCTGAAAGTACCTGGAATTTGTCACCAGTACATAAAGGAATTATCCTATTTGTATTCCTCACACACACGTGCACAAACACACGCTGAGGTGCCACACAGCAAAAGGGAGAGGGAAAAGTGCAGTGCAAAGAAGAAACAAATCAAAAGGATTTCTCCCTCTGGCATTCCCTACATCTGCCTGTCAGGGCTTGGATGGAAAATAAAACAGAGCAAAAGTAACTCCTGACTGTCCCAGGTACAGTTGCAAATATATCAGTTTATCTCTAGACCCAATGTCACTCTCATTACAGTTTCAGACACTGGCCAGGACACCTCTGACCCATCTGTGTCAGGCAGGTAGGAGGCACTCAGGACACAAGGATCACCCGTAGTGGTCCTGAGGACTCCTGAGAGGCTCAGGCTGAAGTCACTGTTATTTTGCTCCCCTCCAGGTCTCTGCCATGGTCACCCAGGACATCTGTGTTTGAGGAGAACGTGGGACCAGGCTCTAGGGCTTACTCAAGCTAGCAGAAAAGTGGCCTTCACTTGGTACAGTGCAGGTATAGACCCTGCCCACAGATTCCCTCTCTAGGGAGGGACTGAAGGTCTCTCTTGCTAGATGTGAAACTCCCTAGAGGAAATTATCTGCTGAGAAAAAACATGTATGACCTTTCTTCATAATTTTTTTCCTAATTTGTGGAAGCAGGAGCGCTACTACTTAAATCCTTCTCACCTGCATTGCAAACAAGGAAGAATTAATCTCTTTTCAGTACTACATCCCTCTGCCCTTCTTTGGGAAATTCATGCTTTTTATATGGACCCTTTAACACTGACATTTCGAGGCAGAGCTTGCAGGTTTTTTCCTGAGCAGTAGCTGGGCCCAGCAGTACAGCTGTCATTTGAGATGCCACCAGGCTGAGTTTGCTTTCGCATAACATTTCAGCATCCCTCCATGGGGTGCTTGGTGTCTGGGTATCAAACCCTCCTTGCTGGCTTCTCCTGCAGCCCCAGCAGCCCTGGAACCCCCTGATGCCTCGTTCCTGGCTACCCTCTCCCCTTCAGCACCTGCTGCCCCACAAGGTAGAGAGCTCCAGCACCAGGGTCCTGTCCTGTCACTGGTCACCCCAGCTAGCAGTTGTGGCCTCAGTTCCTCTGGTGCTCTTCTTTTCTGCAGCTTTTAACAAATATTCTTTTTTTAATAGTAATTTAATTAATTAGGTTATTAATCAAGTGACATCCTATATCTACGACAGCATCTAGGAAAGTATTGGGTAGATCAAGACGATTTGCCTCTCCTGTTTCAACCCAATTTGACAAGTGGTTACGGCTGTCAGAGCTGTTAGATCTGAAGGTATATTTTTCACCTGTAACATAAAGAGGGAGGTTTAATAATTTAATAGTATGTTATCTTAGTGCACTTTCTAATCTGAGACAGTCTTTTACTACTTTTTCTGTCCTAGGAACAAATTCATAGAAGAGATGATCCAAGTTAGCAATGTGTTTAGCCAAAATAAATAAAAGATATTCCTGAAGAATCTTGGAAGGAAGGTGTAGGCATAATTTGTGATTGATTACAACACAGAAATGGACTGAAAACTGCCTGTGACAAAGCTGATGTTGAAAATCAGAAGAATTCTAAGCTCCTCCTCACCACTTGCAGCCTCTGGTTTAAATTAGTGATTATTAGCCCCAATAGAATATTTTCCCACTGAAGAGGAATTTTTGGTGGCAAAGGGATATATTGTGATCAATAGAAGAGGTCAGGGCCATTTTCTTTTCCTGGTCTTTGCACAACAGCAGCACTGCTGAATGCTGTAGCTCAGTCTTAGATACCAGTGCTTAGGTACCAGCTTTCAGGTGATGCCTGAGTTAACGGTTTGCAAAGAAGTGGTCCTGTCAGCATCAGGTATGGGGAATCTTGGTATCACCAACATCCACAGCCATATTCCACATTTGCTGGAAGCCACAGGTGAATTTGTAGTGGATATTTTTCTCATTACTACCTTGGCAGCTGTCTCCCTTTCCTTAGAAGTTAAGTAACATAAGCTCATAAATTCAGAATAGCAGAACTAGGAGCTAATGTCCAATATTGTTTTATCCATCTCTAACCCTTATTGCAACATTTCACCCCACTTCACTGTTTTCTTTCAGAGATTTTTCTCACTGGGAGATGAAATCCAGCCTTCTTTGTCCTCTAGTTGGGATGTCTGACTAGTAAGCACAGATGATTTCTTTTTTAATCACATACGAATACTCCCAGCATAGGTGAGTTGCATCACATAGATGTGGCATCTTAGATCCTCCAAGAAACAACAACCATTGCAGAATTTTTCAACTGCACATGTTCACAAGAGGGTGAAATGCTACTCACATCCTCTCCTTTTCCCATCATCAGGTTTTTGGTAGAGATATTCTTTCAGACTACCACTAGCTGTTTTTCAACAGATTCTCTTCAGTTCCCAGGGCTACAGGGCTCCAAAGAAAGCCAGACCCAGGTTGCAAAGAATGATCCCCATAATGGTTTTGTAGACCAGGTAGCTGCAATACTTGGGTTTCAAGGTTGTGAACAAGGACGAACTGTATCATGAAGAAGTCAGATCCCTTATGTGAGGTCCAGGGCACTCTTACCTGTCTGACTCAGAAGCATCTTGTTTATTCAAACATGAAAGGATGTTACCCAGAGTTGTGCTCCAGCTACATCGAAGAGCAACACTGTTCCCTAAAAACTGATCTCTGTATCCTCAGTAGAGGAATCCTGGAATACCTTTCAAAGACATTTCTCCAGATAATTTGTATATTGCTAAAAGAAGCACAGTTTCCCTTCTATGTCCTCACCCTCCCCACTGCGGCTTTTATGCACAGCTGATCCAGGGATAACAAATCCTACCCTGGGCTTGTAAAATCTTGCACCTGATCACAAACAAAAATTCCTTTTTTTTTTTTTTCCTGACTCTGACCATTTGGCTCTTTCCCCACTCTGCACTGGAAGTAACCTCAGTGTGGAGCAGGAAAAGTTTAGAGGTTTATTCACTAGTTGTACCATTTCCCCTCACAGAAGTGAAAATGTACACATTATTTTCAGTCTGCCGTCCAATCTGATCCAGCCTAGCCATTAAATATCCAAAATACATCCATTCCTGGGTATGAGAAAAAACAAGGGGAGCAGACAAGAGTAATAGAGATCCTCTTCTGCTCCCTGTGTACCCTTGCCTTCTGCCACTCAGGAAGGTGAAAGTGATGCCCAGCAAGGCTTGCACCTACCCTCACTCTGTATTTCCACCTCAGATCAATTATTTGGCTGTTCTGAGAACAGGAGGGTTGGCCCATGCCTTTCCCTCCTTGCTTCTCTGCTGCCTGTTGGCAAGTTGTGTGTCACAGCAAGTGCCCCCCCCTCCAGACAGCCGTGTGGGAGCCTCCTCCTCAGGTAGAGAAGGTTGCCATATCCCAAACGAGCTGGATGCAACCTGTGTCACTAGCATCCTCCAGCAGTTGAGGAATACAACCATTACAACCTAAAGCAAGACATTCTTTGCTCAATAATATTTGGAAGATAATAACTGCTGGGAGTGACCTACAGCAGGTGGTGATTCACAGAGCTCCTCTGAAACAAATCAGTGAGGTAACTGTCAGACAAAACATCTGGATTAAAAGAGAACAGTGGGTTTCATAATCACCTGATTTTTATGGAAGCAGAATGCAAGCAGTTAGAGAGATTTGTTTATTTGCATTTGTCTTAAGTTTTTCAAACTTTTTTTTTGAGGGGGGTCACTCATTAAAATCTAATCTTTGCTTAGAAAGAAGGACACCCACCTCTGAGCAGACAGACAGACACAGACACACACAGACACACCTGCATCCCCAAGTATAGAGTAATGCCTGAACTTGCAAACTCTTTGTCATGAAAGTAATCTTTATTCACGTGAGCAACCCCACAGGACTATTCATGCAATGGAGAATTACTCACACGAGTAAAACTTTGCAGGATCAGGTCCTGGATCTAACAACAGCATTTTAATTACAGACAATCCCCAAGCAATGTGTACAAAAGAGTTTTTTTCCTGGACAATAACAAAGGTTATTAGCCTGTTCTTTTTTCCCCCTTCTTGCTCTTTGGTTTAAAAGGAGGCACCAATAATCCAAACCAAATAAAACTGACCTTTGAACCTTTTCTGCTGTACTTTTTCTCATGCCATGATTTCTTTAGTGTGTTAGTGATCTGAAGGCTCGTTCTGGGCTACAGCCACTTTCCCAGACAGGACTGCCTTTCGTCCCCTGACAAATCACTGCTGAGCCCCTTTTGTCCTGCACCACTTTGATCTCACCTGCCTGTCAGGCAAAAAAGAACTCCCGTACAGTCAGAATGCATTGCAAACAAATTGGCAACCATTTCATTCCCATACACCATTTCAGCAAAGATCAAGATAGAGATAGAGAATTTTTAACCCTTTCATTGACCTGCAGAACCAAAAAGGAATGCTCAATTATGGCAGAGTTGATAAGATAATTTCTTAAGAAACTAGAGGATTAAAAATCCCCCAAAACCCAGCAGCCCTCTGTAGATCATAATTGCATGGCATATTAGCTCTCAAATACAAAGGAGTTATTGCACAGTGGGCAGTGCTGTGTTCAGATACAAGCTTTGTAGAAGATCGATTCCTTTTAATTGGACAGCTGCTTAACCATAAACTAAAGAAACATAATAGGTATTCTCCAATGTGAATGAAATTAATCCTATTGTAAATAACCATTGGAGTATTTAATGGGCTATCTGAATCCTTTCCAATATACAAACTTAGCCATAGGTGAGTTTCTTTCCCAGTTTAATCTCAATAAGTTATTTTTTTATTTTTACATTTTACAATTCCTCACCACATAAAGTTTAGAAAAGGCAATTTTAAAGTGATTTCATGCTTGGCAATGACTTACCAAGATCTGTGTATGTCACTCTGTGACATTAAAGGTATCCAGTTCTTTGCTAGGTTGGCTACAGTGCAGCTACTAGGCTGGTCCTGCTCCCATTGAGTCATGTTTTCTATTATTTTAAAGGCAAAACTCCCTATCATCTTTGATGAACTCAGATTAGCTGGGATGTGGGTGCATTTCAGCTGTTTACCATTTATCTGCTCCCAGCCATTACCACGTGCCAGCCTCCTGCCCTCTTTCCACAGTAGCAGCCCTGTTTACCCAATAGTCTACTTTCTATCAAAATACCTCAGCACCTTTACTTTGGTCTAAAATGCACTGGTAAAACATTTAGTACCCAGAGAAAGGAAATTTAATACATGCCTCTCTTCTATTTAAAATGATTGAAAGAAGAAGTATAGACTTATGGAGAAAACAAAGCTACACCAGTGATGAAAAGAAGAAAGTGCATTCAAACCCGCTGTCAAACATACATATTAATGAAGCAGTGGCATACTGCACCAAAGAAATATTTAAATTACATTTTATAGCTGCAAGTTGAAAGCTTCTATTTTTCTGCCACATTTACTTGATATAAACAATAGTGATTGTTCTATTAATTTCAAGATACCTCTGCATATTTATTGGGCTTAGAGTGTCTAAGTTTTTCTTTCCACTGTTACTCTGTTAATTCTTTTAGAAGGAAAGAGTCCTTTATTTAACAATATATATTCTTTGAAATTAAAAGGAAAGAAGCTGTTTAAGAGCTTGTTGTAAATATTAAAAGAAAACTATTACAGAATCTCAGCTTTGGTTCATTGTGTTGATGTCCTAATAATGTTCAAATGTACTAATAATTAAGGTAATAATACTATTAACAAATTCTTCTATGTCTTGAAAATGAAGAATTAAATTTTTATTTATTTTTTAAACTGAACTAAGTACAATTTCACCTTCAGAAATCCCAGTTCCCAAAGCATGAGAGCAGAATCTCAGTGTCGACTCTTTTTGCTGGGTGGGAAGAAGTTCCTTGTCCTGATGTACGAGATCATCTCAACTAGCTCTGAGAAGGGTTAGACCAAATGAAAATGCTGATGATGGTACGTGTGGTGGTGCCACTGCCACTAACCCAAATGCATCTGCACTGGTGAAGGTACAGTTAGGAGAGATATCAACTAAAATTCTGCAAAGACAACAACTGTGAACACAACAGGACCCAGTGCAAGGAGATGTTACCAAAAGATGCCAGTGACCAGTTCATTTACCATACTGGTCTCCAGATATCTTTAGGGCAAACTCAGACTTTTTTTTCCAGCCAGTATACATTAGAGTTTTTCTTTGGGTGTTTTTTTCCTCATGAAGGGAAACTACAGCTTATATTTGACACAGTGTATGCAAACGTCAGCTCCAAGTTACCTTTCAGATCAATTGTTTTAACTGGCGTTCTTCTCCATGTAATTCTACATGCTACTTTCAAGCTAGCTTTAAAAATTCCCTCCTTGTTGGTTTTTTTTAAAAAAACCCCTGTTCCCATCAGCTATTTAAGGTGCACTCACTTTTTTTTTTTTTTTTTGAGCCTGATTATTTATAATTAGCATTTTCTGCCCACATGCAATTGTGCTCTAAACTCTTTCACGTTGGGTTAATTCACTGACTTTAAAATCTATTAATTGACATCCAGAGGGAAAAAAGTAAACATGTCTTTAAAGATGGCATGAATGGTTGAATCAAGATTAGGTCCCCACTCTTTTAGTCCCTGATTTTAAGGGAAGGCTGGAGTCTTCAAAAATCAATTGTCTTCAAAGCTCCAAAAAGAAATGGAATGAGCAGGGGTCAGACTCAAGAGCATCCCTTGTGTGCTGGAGTTAACATTACCTAAGTACTTTAAATGATCACTAATTAGTGCTTTCAATGGGCACTCTGAAGACCACAGGATTGAAATATCTTATTTGGGAATAAACAATTGTGTAAGGCAGACTAGATCAACTCTCTAACTGGGGCAGCAAAATAAATCTTCTGTTATGACCTGTAACCAGAGAGAGGTCCTCAAGGACCTGCTAAACCATTCACAGTTGCCCTCTCCCATTATTCCCAGGTTAAGATGGCCACAGGACTCTTGCCTACACATGCAAGTGTGTTTCCCTGTTAAGTTCAGGTTTTTATACAGCCCTGTGTGTCCTGAATCAGGAGCATGAGTGTGTCTCTTGGTATTTAGGAGATTAGACAGTAAAAAAAAAAGTATCCTTGCTGACTGTGTCAGATGCAACTTGGAAAAGTTCTTAAAAAATTCTTAAAAGTCATAGTAAAAAAGTCTATAAATATTTATTTCATAGTTGAGTTTAATTCAATAGAGCTAGAGTTTACTATCCACAACTGCATTTGAACAAAACAGGAGCATCTAACAGAGCAGCAAATTATAATTAAATATTGCCAGATCCTCGAGTTTCAAATCAACAGCTGTGAATATTTTCTAGCTGTAACAGGTATAAGGAAAAAAAATCCTAAAAAGAACAAGAAAACATACCATCTGACATACATATCCCGTCGATTTTTAAGAGTGTAAGAGTGTAATTACAAATACTGAATATTCCTGATGGATGTTTTATAAATAACTTGCAAATCAAATGTTGGTTTTGTAAAATATGGGAATAATGAATATACACAAAACAGGGATCTGCCATAGGAAACATGAAAATAGGGATAGAAGCTACATTTGTAACAGGAAATCAACAGACATTTCAAAATAGAAGGGCAAAGCTTTGACTTGGACCCTTATGCAGAGCCTGCCATATTGCACAAATTAAGTTTTCATTTCTGGCAGCTTTTCCTTACATAAAATGACCCACTTATAATACTTCACCTTCTTAAGGTGCAATATGAAATATATGTGATCATAAAAAAAAACCAAAAACAAAACAACAGAATAATGAAAGTGTGACTGTGAGTGTTCTAAAGAATGGTAAAATCCTCTTAATCCACCGGAAGACAGATTTTCTATTTTTAAAATTAAAAATTGCATGGAGGATAAAATGTCTGAGATTTCACAAAGGCTTAATGCTTGCTTTTGAAAAAAAAAGAAAAATTAAAAAAATTGTGTAAGACAAAAGTGTTTCATTTTTTTCATTCAAGACTGAAACTCTGGTTTCTGTTTATCAACAACAACAAAAAATGTCCCAGAAAAATTCTGACCAGCAATAGTGAAAAACATAATACCATCAAAAATCTCGTAGAGTTCTGCTGTGACTTCAAAGTCTTTGCAATCTGTGCCACAAATTCACTTCTTGTGCTTTACAACATATTTGAGTGGAGAAGCTTAGTTGTTAAGCCTTGAAGATAAATAAGAAACTTCCTATCTGATCTCTTCTGTCAGGAATTTGCTTCAGATTCTACTACTTAAACTACAGCTGTAAGAACATTAACTTCTGATGTTTCCAGCACTGTTTTGGTTTTTAAATTTATGAAAATGGCTTCAAAGATGTTATGAGTCCCTCCTACAGGTAGTAAATAAGACCCAGTAGAATCACAAAATACAACAGAAAATGAATCCTGTAGAGGTATAAATTCTAAGGTTAATTTAAAATTTAATAATCAACTCTGAATTTATCAGATTTGATTATATGACTCGGTATTTTCAAATGAAAGAATAATTTTAAAAATGTTAGAAAAATATAAAAATTATTCTAGTCATTGCTGCTGCTAGAAAACCTCTTTTCAAACAGGAAAAAAACCCCTGTTTCTCCTTGTGGCATTACCTGAGGAATCATTCGTTAGCTTCTCTCTCAAGCATTAGCTGATAGGCAGACGGAAATAAAGTTGCCTTTACTCGGGAGGCTTTGTTGCGGTTAGTTTTTCAGGCATTGTGTTTTAGCATGCCACTTTCATGGATGAATAATGGCAGGGCTGTTTGTCAGCCCCAGTGTGGCCAGGTGCTTTGGGGATGTGGCTCGCACAGCACTGAGCTGGGGCTCGGGCATTCGCAGGGCTCGGCTCTCCAGTTACCACTGGAAACCCTTTATTATGCCTCATTCTGTAGCCTGGCCAGAAGAAACAAGCAATTTCTGAAAAGTTAAAGCAGGGGTCATCTCTAATTGAAACAACTCAATGTGCAGGTCACATCTGAAAGATCTTTAGTGGGAGAGATCATGAAATAAAGAGATTTAAGTAATTGTTGAAACATGTAATTTGAAAAGCCAATCATACAAAGGGAGATACCAGTTTGCCACAGTGGGGAAAGCCAAGCTGCAGTTCAAGGATGATCCATAGCTGATCCATGTTGCCCTTTGTCAAAATGAATCTTGTCTTATTCTGGTTTTGGTTACTATGATTTAAAGTTCAGTTCTATAAAACCCTCCTATTCAGAGATAGTTAAGTGAATAAAATTATTTTGATGTAAAACTGTATTCCGGATCAAGCTCTTCCCTTCTATCTTCTTCTATGGATGTTAAAAACTAAATTTTGAATATAATAGAATTCCATCATGAAAATAAGTTTGTTGGTTTTGATATGTTGGAGGAGGCAATGCCACCTGTCTTTAATTTAGAGGAACTAGATTCTTCAAGTCTAATCTATGCAGAAATGTTCAATTTACATTCTTGAATCAATAACCACCGACTTTGGAAATGTAATGTATACACTGCTCTTCCATATATTATCATATTGTTGAAAAGGGGACTAGAAATTGAAAATAATTAATGAGAAATTGAGAATAATTGAACTATTTTCATCACCTATTCAAGAAAGTAGAGATGGAGTCATATAAAGTCTTTATTATTTTAGATGTACAAATGTCAGAACAATGTGGATTGTAAGGTTTAAGACTTGATCCTATAAGAAAGTGGCTCTTTCCTCAAATTTCCATTCCCACTGATTCTAGTGGGATCCCAGTTTGAAGGTGCTCAGTGTCTCTGTGTATTGTGGTTACTGCTGACAGAGTCCAAAGATGGCACCAGGGAAAAATATTCCACAGGGTTTCACATTTTCACTGCATCCCCTAGATAATGAACTGATTGTGGGTCAACCTGAAATTGTTTCTGTTTCTTTTTCCTGAAGAAACCCAGCATTGAAAAGATTCATATGTTTCCAGCAATGCTCTTTACAGAAATTTCATTGGCTGCTCCACACTGGTAGAGCGAATTCCCTTTCTTACACATAGCACAGGAGCCACTCAACTGATTCTGACATTTGGGGCTGTCTGGCATCATCCCCTTGTCGTAGGAAAGCCAAGAGTATCATGAACTTTAAACTACTTTAGTGTGTCACTGTTTCTTTCTAGGCTATGTACAGTCCATGTAAACATTTAGATCAGTAAAATACTTTTAAACTGAACCTTCTATTTCAAAAGCAGACAAAGAGAAATGGAAGGCAAGATAGTTTTCTGGATATTTAAAGAGGGATCCACAAACCAACATAACGTAGACAGTCTTTGGAATTATAAATCTGTCAGGGATGCAAGACTTGCAATGCAATGCAACACCTGGAGAGGACAATAACAATGAGCCTTGGCTTCCCCTCCCAAAGCCAA
>NW_010338220.1:0-19217 GCF_000700745.2 Antrostomus carolinensis
ATTTATGGGGGTTTATTGACAGTTTCTTACTTTAGGAAATCATAGGTTTTCTGGAAGTTAAATTTCCAGTGCCTACAATGGAGGGCTTGCTCTGTTTTGTAACGTATTTTGGAGAGATCTTTGGCTTCAAACCAAACTATATGTATCAACATTTACATAAATGTTATGGATTACTTGCTAAATCAATGAAACTCTTTCTTCAGTAGGTTAGGGATAAGCTCTTTTGACCCCAAAACTTTCAAAATGCTGTATGTTTATATTTTATCCAGTGCATTTATAACTGTGTCTTTTGTTATTCATACAACACCCACTATTTAAGGAGGTTTCAGCCAGGACCAGCTCTCCACACAGTAGCTGTCAGAGAAATGCAAACAAAAATACAGAGTTACAGCCCCCCAAAGTCTATGCTGTGAAGAGATGAAGCCACCAAAGGAAGCAAAGCCAACATGGGTGCAAAGTCTCTAGAGGAGACCTGTCCCTGCTCCTGCTCTTTGTTGCTCGCTGGATGATGGGTACATCCCTCAGTAGATGTTTCAGCTCATAAAGATGGAAGAGGAGATGGGGCACAATGAATAAGTACTCACTGCTGCTCTCATTGTACAGCTGGTTGCATCTCCAAATAGGTTTTGGATGAGACTTCTGTGCTTCCAATTGCTTCATTTTGCTATGTTGGGGTTTGTTCTGTGAACGCAGCCAGTGAAGGAGGCAGGGAAAGGAAACAGCTGTCAAAGGTGATAATTAAAAGAATAATTAAAAGAAATCTCACCTAAAATCTTTTTGCATAAGTACAGATTCAAGTGGCCCAGTTGTAAATACATTATCTTAATTCATTACTGCTGACCTTTCTCTAAGTCTCCAGTGGTGCCGGTTTGCTCCGATACTTTTTCAGTTACATAAGGTCATAAATAGTTGATAGAAATAACTCCTGCAGCCACGTCAAATAAATACTTAGAATTCCAGCTAAAGAAATGCCCTCACGTGAGAGTGAGTTTGCAAGAAGATACTAATTTTCCCAAAAAGGTACAAGGACAATCCACCTCCTTTCACATCCAGTGGGGCTGAATTCTTATTATTCAACTCTGCTACTGCTGCTCTGACGGACTATGAGCTCATCTGCAGACTAAGCCCTCATGAACAAGAACATTAGCTTAAAGAGTATGTCCCTAGCTGGAAAGTGTAGCAGGATAAGAACTAGGTGGTGACACTGAACATGGAAAAATGGAATAAAACACAGAGAATAGGACACGTAAAATATCTTCAGGGTATTTATAGCCTACAAGGAATTGCAGTACTGGAGCCCTGTAAAATCTATCTCCAACAACATCACTGCTGAAGTCAAAGCCAGGAAGAGATTTCCATTGCTAAAGACAAAAATAAGGCTTGAAGTATAGGAAGGACTTTATTTTGATTCCCACTTATTTTATTACAGACATAAGAGCCAAAAACTTGAGATAACTAAAAATAGTCTTCAATTAACAGGAGGACAATGGTGAATTTACAGCATGATGAATGATGAAGTGAACACAGCTCCATGCTCAAGTGCAGAGGTGAGAACACAACCATAATTATGAGAGCACTCCCAATGTATCTGTACCTTGAAAGGAATTTTAAAGTTGGACATTTTCCAAAGTAACCTGCCATCATTCTGGAGCTGGTAAAATTGAATTTGTCTCCAAGAATTAATGCAGAGACAAACTTTCGATAGTGCAGACAACATTTATTTCCCCTTTTTTTCTCCCGACGTACCCATGTTTTTTCATTTTGGTATTGTTATTGTTGCACACTAAAACTGGAGAACTTTTCAGGCCAGACTTCCATTTTAATTAAAATGTGGCAGCAACAGCTGTTTGTCATTGAGCTGGAGCTCATTTGGTGAAAGAGTATCAGCGTGTTCTGCAGAGCAAGAACAAACTGCATTTAAATATGACTCATTCCTGGTATATGGACTTTGTCTGCAGCACTGTAAATACCCCGGCACTCAGGTTATGACAGACAACATAAAACACTGAGACTGTGTGACAGCCGAGTATGGTAGGCATGACTCATGTCTTTGAGCATCTGTCTTGGGCAAGGGATGCAGTGCCAAGGAATAGTTCATGAAGCCAAGATAGGAATGGGCTGTGATGAGGTCTTTGCAATTTGGGATGAGGCAGCATGGTGGGTTTCATAGAGCAAGGTGAGAGAGTGTTACACAGGGAGCTTTCACAAGACCTCTTCAGTGCAAGCACTAAATTGCCCTCAATTTGGTCATCTGTTCCCAAATGGACCTCTTTGGTAAAAGCCAAAGACTGCAGCAGGAGGCAGAGCGATCTGCGGCATCTATGTGACCTAGAAAGAATGCTACAGAAAACCACTGACTTTCCACCAGAATCCCAACTACACCAAAGGAGGTTGACACTAAACCAGAGGAGCCTGTTACAGCAACTGTGCAAGGAACAGGCTCAATGAACCCATGTTCAGATAACGGGAGGAAGCACATTGTTTGTGGTGCTCATGCAGTGCTTTCTCTGAGTGCTTAGAGAACCTCAGGACTTTGACCCATCAATGGTCATACCTCAGCACCCTAAAGGAGCAGAGCTGGTGCCAGAAGATCAGGGTAAGAATCTACTTTTCCAGAAATTTATGATCTGATGGAAGAATTAATTGCTTTAATGACAGTGTCAAGTCAGGGGTTGGTTTCCTTGATGGCATGGAGTCACTCAGAGGCTCATAAGAAATGCTGAAAAAATTATGTTCCTTCTGTAGTCATCCAGATCTTGAAGATCTTTCCATCAAGTGTTCCCAGAGAAATTATTCACAACCTGGTAGTTATAAGGAAGGAATATGGAAGAGTGACCTTCCATATCACTTGCAATGTTTGCTTTATACTGAAAATTGGCAGATGGATATAAGCATTTGGGGGAGAAGTTATGGATTCAACCCAGCACAGGTCAGTCTACACTGTTTTCTTTCTTTTAAAAATTCTAAACACTAAACAACTTTCCACCATGAAGTTCCAGCTGCGTCTGAGAGGTGGCCAGCCCTGCTCCCTCCTTCCTTCAGAAGTGGTGGACTTTAAATAGGATGGATGAAGTGACTTGCCAAAGGTTGCATGGCAAGGTCACCAGTGAAGGTACAAACAGGAAAGGTTCCCTGCTCAATGAGTGAGCAAACAGTAAGCTGATAGCGCAGCTTTGGGTGTGCACTTTTAATCTTCAATTCTGTTTGAAGTAATTACTTTCTGACAATATGTGGGTGTATTAACCTAGTTTTTCCAGGTAGCTAGGGAGAAAACATGTCCACAAAAGGATTAAAACTTCCCTGACACCAACTCCTGGCTTTTCCTCCATGTTCAAAACCACATTTCTCTCTTACAGAAGGTCTCCCTGCTCAGCTAAATCACAGCAATTACATTTTTTTTTCTTTGATACATTTTTCTGGTTCTATTTTATGATCGAAGTCATTATTTTTAATCCACTTGTTTAAAAATTCTGGGGTCTGATTCCCATCATAAGCAGCTAATGGAAAGTTACCTTTTAATGCCATTGTTTACCATTTAGTCCTATTCTAACACAAGTCTCCTTGTCTGGTGTTTTGCGAGATGGCCAGTCACAGGGAAAAAGAAGCCACAAATGCAAGACAGGCTGACTTCAGAGGGCAAAAAAAAATAAATCTCCTCTTCATTCCTTTTAATTAAATGTCACACAAATTAGAGGCAGAGCTCTAGCTACTGCACCTCATGGGCCAAGTCAGGGAGTTAAACCTTTGCCCATTAAACAATCCTAAAGTTCCAACAAATATATAAATTTAAACAAAATATGACAATGTTTCAGGCAACAGGAGTCAGTAGCCTTTATAGGGGGAAACAAATATTTTTACTTCTACCGCCTTCCCCCCTGGTCTTTGAAGGCAGCATTCCCTGAATGACTCCTCTGGAGAATGACTGAACTGTGAAAATAGTGATTATTTTTTTCCCAGCCTTCTCCTGCCCACTTTTTTTGAAAATAGCCTCTCTTGAAACAAAGCCTTTCAGTAAAAACTCAAAAGAAGAGGCAGGGAGGAAGCTGGTTTTAAATCTTTTGTGAAAGACAGAGATTTTGAAGTATTGAATTTTGATATTCTTGTCATTCTTTCCAGGCTTTTTGTCATGAGCATCAAAGAGGATGGCTGTCCCTTTTGCTCCTGTTAACTCCAGTCTGGCCAAACTGAAGACTGAGAAGGGAAAATCAAAATTAAAATTTACCCCAGAACCTCGTGTCCTGAGTTTGTAAATAGTGTTGTGCATAGCCAACTCTTACTGAGAGCTGCAAGGGTTAATTTAAGAATATTCATAACAGATTACAGTACAGAGAATTACTTCAGTTGGTTAAATACTTGTTAAATTCATCAGAAAAAAAACAAGTCAAGGAATATTTTCTTCCAAGGGGTATTTCATGAAGGGAAAATGTCCAAAACAAAATTAATTATAAAATATTTTCAGATTTCCTGCAATCCTTTCTCTTTTTTTTTTTTTTTTCCCCCTCCAGGTTTCCTTTCTATTTATTTCTTGTTTTGCATGAATCTGAACTTACTCTGGTGGACACGAGAGTCCAGCAGCCAACACTAGGAGCAGAATACCAGCTGGCTGGACAGATGCTCCTCCTCCCGTTCCTTCCACCGCACTGGGTGTGGGAGGGAAGGGTCCTGGGGAGCTGCTAAACAGAACCAAAAGGCACTTTCCCATAAGCAAAGCGTTACAAAGAGGATGAGCACTCAAGTTAATGATCATATCGTTTAATGGGGAAAAACCTTCCATCTCATCAAAGGGCTTTCCTATTTACTAGACCGTCCTTTACACACAGACCACCTAAAAGGTGAAATTGTTGTTCTACAGTAACTTATAGAAAGCTAAAACCTTTTTTTTTTGTCTAAAAGAAAACTTAATTTAAAAAAACCAAAACATTTAAATGCTTGATTGAGCATTAATAGAAAGCAGTTAGACCTGAAAGTAGGATTTCTTAGTCACAATTTGGTTCTACATGTGTATTTTTAAAACCAGTTTGGATGTATAATAATGATAATGAACATAAAATTAAACAACTTTCTTATCAACAATGGAAATCACCTTATAAAGGAAAAATGTTTCTAATTTCTGACCAGGAAACAAACAATTTCTTGGAGTTCCCTGCAAGCAGTATGGAGAGCAGTGACACTGCCCATGAGCACATACAGTTATGGGTCTCTCCAAATTCAACATCCTGCAAGTTTTCAGTCTGTCGGGTTTGGGTTTTGTAGCATAACCATTTTCTGAAACAATTCAAAATCTGTGCAACTACCTGCAAGTTATAACCTCCGTGGAGCCAATGAAGCATGGACCCAGCTTTTCCAAAGCCAGCCTCTCAGAAAGGAAAGTACCAATCTCTGCTCCAGCCCCTTCACACCTGCAGTGAAACATGAAAGGTGAAGGCACAATGGAGACTGCAAAAAACTCAACAGCCTGCAACTTTTCATTTTATGTGCTGTAAAATTCCACCATTTCCTTTCCACTTCAGCAAGTCACTTTTGCTTCTAAAGGCTCTCTGTTTCTTCCAAGACCAAACACAGAATGACCAAAACCACATCAGAATATCAGCACAGAAACTGCAGCGTGTCCATCTGGCTGACAGAGCCACACGCTGCCTTGCATCCCTTCATCAAGGAGATGATGCTGCATGGTCAGCAAGTGCTTCAAAAGCTGGCAGGAGCCCTACAAATACCTTGAGTCTATCCAAATTCCCCCAAATGAGGGTAGCTGGTGTGAAACACTAGATGGATGAAAGCAATGCAGAACTGGACTTCGGTCAGAGTGGAGTTGTGATTTTACCATGGAAATAGCCTGGAGCTGAGCTGGTGATGTTCTTCCAAGTGCAGTGCCCAGAGGATGCATTACTCCCCCAGATGAAGCACCCGTTTGGAAACTCACACAGCCTGAAGAAGAGCAAAGCAATTCTAGAAACTCAGTTTAAGCAAGCTAAAATCTGTCCTGCGTGCAGTGCCAACTTCTGCTTATACGTTCCTCTTTTGCACAAAGGGAAATAAGAGCAAAATCTGGCCCCAAAATTGCCAGCAGTTCTTTGAATACTTATTTAAGCTTTTAAAATACCCAAGTATGTATAAAAGCACAGTTCAGCTTTGAAAAACAACCAGAATTGGCTTTAATATGTCTGCAATTTCTAGACCTGGACCAGGCAGCTCACAGCTCCTCCATTTGGCCAATGCTCCATCACTGGAGGAGTAACTCAATTTATCAGTGCTGGATCTCACACTTACCTGTGCACTCATGCTCAACTTCTCACACAGAGCGTGGTGTCCTTGATCCAGAAGCTGCTCAGACATGAACAGAGTCTCCCTGGGATGCAGCACCTGGCTTCAGGAGAATTTTGGCAAATTAGGGTTTTTTGCCCCATCACGGAGCTGGGTATTTTGGGGTTTTTTTTATTTTTTACAGGATGACCAACATAACCAAAATTTTCAGTGACGTATTTTCAGAGTTGGAGCTACCAAATGGAAAAGCCAATGACTGGCAGGCCAAAGCAATGCAGTCGGTATGATCTGCACACACCTCTGCCAGCTTCAACTAATTATGCTGGTTGGTTTGGCAACGCCATGTGCTGCAGCGAGAGGAGGTCGTAAGAGCTGTAGTTAGATGTCAGCCCAAAGTGACACTGGAATTCCTACAGCATGGTGTCAACCCTTGACTACTGTAGGATAATTTGTCTAAGGGGCAGGATAGGGATATACACGTTGAGCATCATTAAATTGCCCTCCGAGCACCCGCTAGTACATATGCTACGTAGGAGGTAGGTTGTAAATGCTCCAACCAGATACAGGAAAGGTCCAAGAGATGCGACCACTTCCACCGCTGTGACCGATGGCATCTCAACCAGACTCAGACAGAGTTGTTTGATCCCTCATTTATTGAAATCTTAGTCCTGGAGACCTAATCAATCTCACAATTTGTTTTATGGCAGGTGTGTAATTTTTGCGTTCTGTCTGTGGCCCACAGAAGCCAACAAAGAACTTCAGATCACAATAAAATATTTTCCCCAGCCAAAATGCATACAGTGCCATTCACAGCAAAATGGTTTAAAGTTCTATCAGAGACTTAGTGGGCAAACCTTTTTTTTTCTTTAGAGATGACTGCTTCAAAGGAAAAGTTTAGTTTACAGACTTCTATTTTTTTACTATTATTATGTACAGGTATTATCCCTTAGCAGTTTGTATCAGCAGTTATTTTAATTAAGCTTCCCAAAAACTAATTTCAGGATTTTCATTTGATTCAGTTCTTTCTCTGAAACAACACTAGCTCATGCTTTTAAAAAATTTATGAGCAGCTCTGAGATTTGTACAGCAGGCAGAAGCTGTGCAGCTACCTTAGGATCGTTCAGTCTTAACACAAATACTTACAAAAAATTCATTAGCTTATTACAGCAATTATAATTTCCAGGAATGTTATTATACAGGGTAGCAACCTGCATGGCAATTAACCAGCAATTAATTACTTTTAAATATATTCACTTGATCACTTGAGAATAGGATGACTATTTAGTTTGAATTTTAAACAATGCTTTGAATTAGTGCGAGGCATCTTCAGCAAAGCTTTTCCAATAGTTCCTGTGCCACCAGGGCCAGTTCCTCAGTACTGGTATTAGTGGGCATGTGGCCATTTCCTTTCCTCATGGTAAAAATCAGCCTTACCAATTTTATTGCAGTGATGCTGAGGAAAATCAAGTCATGAAGAGCAGTTGTCACGTGCAGTGTGCTGTACGAATAAAACACAGCCCCTGCATCACTGATTTTGCAATTTAAATTCTGGGATTTATGTTTGTAGACAGACTTGACTTTCACAGATGGAATTAACCTCCTTTATCTTATTTCATAGCAGTGGTTTTGCACATGGTATCATTGTTTATGAATGAAAAAGCATTTACTTTAACATTAAGATCAATTTTAGCAGGCCATTTGAAAGCTCTGAGAAGTGTGCATGATGTACCTAAAACAAATATGTCATATATCTCACTGTTACAGCTCTCCTCTCCCTACTAGCTTTCCATTTAATTTTCTTCAGTGAATCAAATGGAGACAGAATACTCAGGCTCTGGGAGTGAGCAAATGTCCTTTTTATCAAGTAAAATAGATGTTTTTAGATGAACTTGTTCTCTCTGGAATAGTTCCTCCATGGGAAAATAAAACCATGGGGAAAGGCAAGTTATCAAAACATTTTCCATGGATATGATATCTTCCTTTCTTATTTTCTATCTATTTCTATTCTATCTCAAACTACTGCAAAGTCATTTTAGAAATATAGTGCAGATTTGTAAAATGATGAGCTATAAACAGATATTTCTAGTTAGATTCTGACTTTTATATTTATTTTATTAACTCCAAGCATTTAAACTTTCATGCCCCCACCTTCTGTCACTTTGTTAAATAATATTTAAAAAAAAAAAAAAAAGGATTTTCCAAAGGGAGTTTAAAAAAAAGTATTTGAAGGAAACAGGAAAACTGGACAAACATTCTCCCGCATGTGCATATTGCCTTTTCACACCAAGTTTGCTCTCCACAGCTTCCTATGGTCAAAATACAATAACCACAGGGGTATTCTTCCAGATTGCAAAGAGAACTCATTACTCCAACAGATTTGCAGTATCACATTATAGAGACTTATAAAATATCTGCATTTATATTGGAAAGAAGAAAATTGGTTTGAAAGCTAAGAAGAAATAATGGGATGGAAGTAATCTTACCTATGCAAAATTAAGGTTAAACTATAAACCAGATACATTTACTCCACTATTTATAAATGCAGACATACATCTCAGGTTTTTTGTGCATCATATAAGCCAGGCTTAAAAGTTTGCCATTAAATTACAAAGCTTTGCTGTCTTTCTGTGGGGCAGCGTAGGGAATAAAGACACATTTTGCCTTTAAATGAGCTGTGAAGGGCTCTAGAGCTTAATGGCTCTTCGCTACCTGGTCTGAGCGAAGGGGTTAGAGCAGCTCTGCTCTCTTAGGTCTAAGTGCATTTTCACTGAAGCACATTTCCAATACCCTTCACTCCCTCTTAGCTTCCCTGGTAAAAGCTCTCCCTCTCCCTCATTACTTCAGAATACGTGACCCTAGTTGATTCTTGTTTCCCAGCCAGGTCTTGTTGTGGCAGGGGCTGCCCAACTGTTCTCAGGCTACACTCTTGTTTGAAGTCAAGAGAAGCTTTGAACCATGAAGACCAGGCTTATGAAGTTTTTGTCAGCCACATTTTCAGACCTGTCCAAAAGCGAATTTGAATTTTCCAAGTCTGGGGGTTTTTTGGTTGTTTGTTTGTTGGTTTTTTTAAGGTATCCAAATATCCCACAACAGGCAATTGCAGCTCTGCGTTTTGGATGCTTTAAACTAAACTCAGTTTCTGACTGATATCTGAACTTCTGGTGGCTGCTTATAGTCCAGCTCTCCACCTCCTCTCCCATCCCATCCCTCGGTCTCCTGGGCATCCCACGTGTGCTTTGAGGAACCCATCACCAGGACTTATGCACATTTCACATGTTTTTTTAAGACCCACCAATGTGAATACCAGCACATGCACCACTGTACGATAGCATCGCTGCTGTGCTGACATTACAGATTTTTTTAGGTTACTATTACACCTTTGGATTCAATTATACAACTTTGATGGCAATAACAACCACCAACCAGAGCGAAGGGAGTTGTTTGTGACAGAAATCAAAAGTGCGATTGTTGCAAATGGAACACATAGATGGAAAAACAAAGCCAGCGCAATGGTTTTGAGGCATCTCTCAATCCCTCCTTCCCCCTCCCCTCCAATACACCAGATTTCATTCTGCCTGGGCCCTGTGGAAGGAGCAGAAGGATTTCACTGACCTCTGGAGCCCGGGCGTCCTCGGGTTCTGGCGGGCAGGCAGAGGGGAGCCATAAATTCTCTTTTCAGGCCACTTGGCAGAACTAATCTCTTTTAATCTGCTCTCTTTATGGCATCTCTTTGGTCTGACAAAACTCCGATTTATTGACTGTCAGGAAGGACCACAAGGCCTATATCTTTCTTCAGCAGCTCGCTTTCTTCAACGATGTAGGGTGGCAAGGGAGTGAATTGAACGGAAGCATTTTACTCGCTTAAACCTGATAGAGTTGCATAGTGTCACATCAGTAGTTAGGATCATTCTAAAGAGATAAAAAATTTACATGTATTTGAAAAGTTAATGAAAAATTAAGACTTTCATTCAAGTGATACTCATCTTCCTATAAGCCAAGGAGAGCATGTTACAGAAGAGAACAGCTGGAAGTTCATCATTTTCATAGCAAGGTCATCAGGTTCTTGTCCAGCAGCACCGACAGCACCACCCTACCTGTATCTCTTCATTTTCCATAAAACTTCTTAGAGTTATGCTTACGTGACCTCGGTTTAACACCCTCCCCTATTTTCAGGGTAGAAAAAAAAAAAAGAGACATTGTCTCAGGGCTTTGTGACAGTTTAACTGATTAGTCCCATGGCTCTGACTTCACTGATTCCCCCCCCAGCGTGGTCTCTAAGGAAGAAGCACACACATTCTGTGAAGCAGTTTTAGAGATCGAAAAGAGAAGAGGGACTTGAAGATTCACAGGATAAAAGTAATTACCTTCGATTCTGAAAATCTATTTCTTTTTTTTACCCAATCTGGTAAGACTACATCAAACTAATTAGTTAAGGAAAACATTATTTATAGAAGATTAATACTTAAATGGCTTCAATAAGATATTCATTAGCATAATATTGTGAAGGACAGTAGTTAAATATTGACAGTTTGGCATAAATAGATCACAATAATAATGACACAATAATAATGACAGCCATCCTGACTTTACAGGTCAAAACTAAGTTGCAACCAGACCAAGTGATTCATCCAAGACCATGCAGATATTCTGCAGCAGGAGCACAAACCGAGCACCAATATTTTGCATACCCATTCAACACTTTAACCACCAGCTCATCCTTCCTCTCTTAATTCCTCCACACTATTCTATCAGCATCATCACAGGACAGAAGTTGGCATTTAAATGCCGTTACATACCACGTTTACCATCTCACCCCAAAGGGCTTAATGGGATTAATCTGAATAAAGTTATTCACATGCATACAAGTATTTGCAGAACAGGTCCCTGAATAAGAAGCATTTAAAAACGCCTCCCCCGCAAGGGGAATAAAAAAGTCTGGATGACTTTTTTTTCTGCTACGTGTATAAGTTGCACCCATAAATCATAAACATAAGGTAAAACCACTGCAAAATCTCGATGGAGCTTGGAGTCAAAAACGATCTGTTTTGGTCTGTTGGTTTGAAAATGGTTTTCTTGATGAAACTCATGAGTCCACTGGAGACTGAGACACAGATGGATGAGCTGAGCATATGATAAACCTGCTGCATGAGTCTGTAGTTAATTGCCCATCATCTTTTTTGTCTCACCATAAAAAATTTCACGCCCACCTTGCACAGTAAAGGTAACCCGAGTGTCATAAACCATTTATCTCCTGTGCTTTCTTTGCTGCATTATCCGATCGGTCTTGTTGTTCGAGTGCTGTTGAGACAAGACAAATTTGCTAAAGCCTTTTTACAGATGAAGCATGCTGCACCTTTTATCAAATGATCTCCATTCTCTAATGAGAAGAAACACCTTCCAGAGTCATTTGCATACTAATATCTTTATTTCTAAAACAATAAGCAGGCTGTAAGTCAGAGAGCCATTAGTCAGAATAGAGTGATTGCATTTGCACAAGCAAAGTGCAGAGTGAAAACACGTCCCCTCACCACGGACATAGAGGATTCCTCGTGCTCAGCAGAAGGAAGGGGTGGGGGGTCCCGTACAGGAAACATTAAATGGGTGGGGAGTCCATAAAAGAAGCATCACTGTCCTGCCCCTGCCTTCATCACAGCTCCTGTTGGGGAAACAGCTCCTACCTCCTGCAGAACCCAGGGTGCAAGGCTGGTCGTTAAACCACAGGGTGAGGGCTTAAAATCAGGAGCTGATATCGCAGATATCGTCAGTGCCTCTCAAATGCATTTATCACTGGCTACATTTCTGTCTCCCTTCTTTTTTATTATTACATGGGGACAAAATATTGCAGAAATAGGTCATTTCAGGGCAGTACAGTAGTCCTACTCTGAGCAATGAGAAAGACAAAAGACTGACTAACCACCACACTTCTGAGTCTGCTGTCAAAAAATCCACTTTTTGGCTTGGATTCCACAACAGGGAAAGGCTGCTCTTCTCTGCAACAGCTCAAAGGCAAATGGTGTCAGTCTGCTGGGGCATTGGGTCTCCTGCCTTCTATGGTCTCTGCTCATCTGAGCTGAGTCTGATGGGCATCATCCATTAAACAAGGGGAAAAGAAAAAAAAGTCTTCCTTGTGCTGAATCACCTCAAAGAAAATTGAAACCTTTTCTCAGTCCTAGTGCTGTTGCTTATCTTGCCTTCTAGAAACAGCCAAAATATTTAGGAATGTCAGAGCTTCCCCAGAAAACGGCTTTTCTTCAGCAAGCAGATACTTCAAGTAGGAACAAGTCTAATGGCCAGTTAAAGGAATTAGCCCCAATTTCCCTGGGATGCTTTATAGTTCTGATTTACACAACTTAAATCTTTGGCAGATAGTTTCACCCTGTTCCTTACCCTTTCCACAGCTTCCCTTCCAGTACTGGCAAAAAGGAGAGAAGATGCCAACACAGCATCCATTGAAAGCGTCTGGAAACAAGGAGGACTCTGCTGAGCACCTAATTTATGAGTTTTCTGGGTGTAAGCAGAAACGTCTCACAGAAGAGGAACAAACTCTTCCAACAGTCACTGGGCAGCCTACGCTGAGGCACCAACACCGCTGGTGATTGAAGTGGGGGTCTAGATTTCTTAATCTAAGAAACTGACTATTTTAAGCGCTTGAGAAGTAATGAAATGACTAAAAATAACCATCTATTGAAATAAGGTCTAGAACTGAAATAATCATGTTAGCATCAGGAGCTATTGCTGTCTTACACGATCCTGTGAAAGTGCATCGCTGGTGACCATTTTTCCCCACCAAAGAGGAGCCATTCCACATGACCTGTCTTTCCTTCTGACTGTATTAAAACAATCATCAAATGGAAGGTGGTTTTTCCCATCTCTTTCAAAAGGCTGCCACCATATGGGGGATTTGTTTCAATACAAGGCTCAGTTACGGTTTTTGCAAATAGATCTTGCTGTAGCATCAGCTCAGTCTGCAAGGGGACAGTGCTCCAGGTCAGCCAAGGAGCTGTGGTGCTGCATGAGGAATAATGCTACAGAAATAGCTCTGTACAGCGAAAGGCTTAGGGCTGTAATTACCTTCCTCTTTAAAAAACTCTGTGCTTACTGCATGCCTTTCCTTCCATCAGAATTTCTCCACAAGATCCAACGCTATGATACACCAGAGCAGCTCTTTTGATAATCCTGCAGTCACATTGGATTACATCAGCTGAAGAACTAACCCTAAAATTGTGCATTAATTTGATAAATAAAGGTAATTCTTCATCTCTCAGTGGAATCGATCAAGCCAGAGGTTCTTCCTATCAAGCTACAAATGTTATCTAAAGATCAAGTTCCAATCTAACAGGAGTGTTTGTTCAACAAAACACTGTAGTACCTGCACAGGAAGGTTAAACAGAGCAAGAACTTTCAAATAATTCTATTCTTAGCTTCATTCTTCTTGCAGACACATTTTTCAAAGGACAAACAGAGACAGATTACATGCTTTGCATGGAATATCAAAGCAACGTCCCGACCACTCTCCCACTTCACCCTCTAACGCACACGCTCCCTCTGCCTGACAGAGATGTAAATGGTCGAGCACTGACTCACTGAGGAATATGAAACTCTCTAGATTCTACTGCCATTAAAAAACTCTGATTTACTCAAGCATTTATGTTACTGTTTGTATGGCTCAGAGACACCAGCTACTGCATTTGCATGGGTTTGAAATGCAGGAACAGTGATAGAGACATGATGTGAAAACAGAGCTCAGAAGAGGAAATTTCCACCCCAGGCTCACTGTGCCAGATCCTCAGCTGGATGGGCTGTGGAGGAGGGAGGTGGACAGTACATGACCAGGCTTGCTGTGCACCAGGCAGCCATGCTCTCCAGCTAGTGATGCTCTCCAGCTAGAGCTGTGGCCTCCTGACCACCTGGTAGTCCACCCCCACCAGCTGAAGTGAGGAGTCAATGAGGCTGCAATGATTTCAGGGCTGGATTCCATGGCTGGTAGTGCCCAGTATGAATCTAAAGATCTCACATGCACAAAATAATATTAGAATTACACCCTATTTAGAGAAAGGTTGAGCACTCAGGTTCAACACACCCCCTGATCTCCAGTGGAAACCAGTTTCCCACTCGCAAATAGTATGTGGAAGTGCCACATCCTTGTCCAGATAGCTATAAAGCAGACCAAAACTAGAGATGTCCACCTGAAACAGATAATTTCCAGGCTTATTTGTGCTTCAGAGCATACATCTCTCTGCCTGTGCAGAACAAATATCAGTGTCTGGGGCTCTGTGCATCTCTGCTGTTTGCAGAGCCTTGCTTTGTAACAAGAATTGCCAGATTGCATCAAGCCAAAAGTCCAAATAGTCCAGTCTCTCCAGGCACTAATACATTTTTAAAGCAAGAATCCATAAAGTTTTTTGATACAGATACCACTCTATATAGAGAGGAATCTATGAGGAAGCACGGCCTTTGAGAATCAAATTTCCTCTACTTTACTGTTGTCCCAAAAGAGTCACTGCAATGTTCAGATAACCATTAGGAAGGGGGATTTTGAGCCAGGAACATGTAGAGCTATAGGAAGTGGCTTCACAGGTGAGGAAAAAGAAAAAGTAGACTCACATCTTCCCTGGGTCAGTCACAGAGCACAGAGCGACCACACAGCATACTCTGAAAGAGGAATTTCTTCTACCATAAATATATGAATAGGAAAGTGATTTTTTTATGGCTCTTTTTTTTTTGTCCAGAATGCTGTTAGAAATAAGATATTCTTCATCTTACTAGGAATCCAACTTAAATAATTTTAAATACATATAGTACCAGATGCATATATAAAGACGCATACCCTGTACACTTCAATGGATCTATATCGATCCACACTGTCAAGAATCTGACCTATAGATTTTAAGTTAGTTTTCCTCTGGCCCAGGGGGTGCTTTAAATTCTTTTATCCTAATAAGCCTTTTAGAAGAGTTGACTTCTGTACCCACCAGTCCCTTCTCCATATGTAGAGAAAATTATTATTTCCATGCTTTAGTGCTTATAGCCAAAGGAAAGCACCACGGTTGCGATGGGGATGGGGAGTGTCTTTTTAAATTTCACTTAATTTATTTTAAATAATTCGTACATTAATAATAGAGAACCTGAACAGAAACCCCTAGGATTGCAGTCATTGCATGAACAGCCAGATTTAGCACCCAGGGTAGAAGGTAACCCCACTGCTGGGTTTACAGCCAGAATGATGAGATTGGATTTGAAGGATGGAATGAATCTGGGTTACAACCTTGCACAGAAAATAGGTGAACTAGTACAGCCAAATAAGAAAAAACTCACAAATTTCGTAACAAAATCATTACAATTAAAAACAGAAACATTAATTTCTTATTACAGATGAGATATCATTAACTTATAAATCAAGATTTCACAAAAATTTGGCCAGATAGTCTGTATTCACAAGACTTCCTTCCCACCAGTTCCTGCTATGAAACAGCATGGGCGTGTAATGTCAGCTCATCACATAACACGTGTTGGTTTAAGAGAGATTAAACTCTGCAGCAATTTTCTTTTGAGTACTGGGAATGGTTAAGAAGAAGAAGAAAACAAGTGGCAGAGATGGTCAGTTTATCCCCTGCAGTCAACCAGAGCTCCACCACTGCCACCCAACGCGCTCATTGAAACCCTGATTCACATTTTCAGTGCGTGATTCATTACATTTTTATACGCTTTAAATATATATATTTTCTTTAAAATCAAACCAAATGTCTATTAAAACATGCCCAAACTGCTTTGAAAGTGTGCATTGTTTGGTAACAACAGGTAAGCTTACTTTTAAGACCTTAAAACCTAACCATTAAGACCTTAAGACCTAAAACCAGAGGGATGGAGACAGACATCATCATCTTCAGGCAGCTTTTTAACAGCAGTAAGAAAAGAAAGATGAGAACCGCCTGCAACAAAAGCTTTAGTTCTGACATCTGTTTAACAGTTTATCCAGAAGCACCTCAAAAGTAACAGAATAATAATAAAAATTTACATTTAGCTAATTAATCCATTAATCAATGATAATAAAATAATTAGCTGAGCACACGACCCCCTCCACCCTGGGCACTTTTTGCCTTCCTGTAATTCCCTCACATAAACCTTTCTGCTCTCGTTCAGCACATAAACAGGCAACCTGCCTGGCCTGGCAAACCTTCAGCAAGGCTGTCACCACACAGCTCAGAGGTCAGCATTTTTATTTTATTTCGATAGTGCCCCTGGATTTTACTAACAACAATATTCCAATCCGAGATTTTATTTTCCTCATAAATTCAACGAGTCTCTTTTTGTGAGCTGATACGGAGCTTGGGAGGACACCTACTCTAGAATAGCAGAACTTGATAAAAATAACAAATTAAATGTACTCGACCCATTTTTCCTTGGTCTGGCTCTACCTGTTCCCCTGAAATCCTGACGCTGTTGAAAAGCACGGCTAATGTCCTCCATTATAGTCAGTGGACTAAAAAAAGGAGAAGAAAACAAGTTTAAAAGGTTTTACATAAGCAAAATAAATTACCTAAGTGTGCACAGATCCATCTTGAATTTCAGTAGCTTGAATACAAAACTGCAAAATATTCTGGCTGTAAAATCCTGTGGCGTATGTTGCCTCCTACACCTGAACAAGGACTTCACCTGGCCATGCAGCAAATCTCTTGATGCCAAGAAAACTGAAAATATAAAATGAAAAAGTTAATACATTTAAAATGTTATCATTAGCAACAACAGGTTTAAAAAAAAAGTGATAAACAATTGCTTGTCATATTGCCCTTACACAGCCTCAGGAGCTGGCAAAACATTCTGTACGTTGTCGATATTACTGCAAAGTGACTGGAGCTTAAATGAGGTTTTATCTTTAGTAAGTGTTTATTTTACTCCCCATAAAGTAAAATGCACCACAGTTCAGAAATTATGCATTCGCAGCCCTGAGTATTATGGTGAGCCCATTATTTTTATTGCTTGCTGTGTAAAGAATATTTCATATTTAGGTAACAGTAGTGTTAAGAAATAAATAAGTAGGTAGGATGCTGCCTAAAAACTGAGGTGCAAAATACTCATACAATTATGTGCCTAAGCATAGAGAAGTATGTTGTAACTGCTCACAGCATTTCTCTAACTGTGAGAATAATCGCTTATTTGCATGTGCAATTACTCCAATTGCATATGCAATTACATCAATTGTCCAATTACATCAACTGTTTTTCCAATCAGCTAAAAGAAAAAAAAAATTACACATTTCTCTTTGCTGTAATAAAAATGCAATTTGCATACACAGAAAATAAAATTTCTAGGGTTTGGGATATGAAATCAGACTCCTTTGGGGTATTGGGCTTTTTTGTTCTCGAATGAAGGAGAAGAGTTTCTGTGGTACAAAAAAACGTTGGGGCAGTTTTATAGCTGGGACTTCACAGTAATATGTTCTCTTGGGCCTCTGTAATTACTGTACAGTATTGCATTGTCATCAGATAGATTATTTTATACTCACAATTAATAAGATATAGTCTTGGCACACCAGATTTTTTAAAGCATTCTTTTTCTCTGTAATGACTTAGATCATTAGGAATCACATTTATTTCATTTCTCAGAAATGTGCAAATAAATGAAGAATTTTCAATTCCAACCTCGAGTTCTATTTCCAGAATTACCTAACATCTGCTGTCTCTAGTACCTCAACAGGTGGTAGGAAATCCCTTAATCTACTCATCATCAATTTAGACTTGTGATATGATACCATCTTAAAATGCAGCAATAATCAGAAAAATTAAAAAATGGTACCCTGGATTTTTTGAGTGTAGGTAACATTTCCAGGATTTTCAGGTTTTATTTCCTCAATGTAGAAATACAAAGTTTTGCTTATTTGCTACACTGCTGATACAAAAAGACTGTGTGCTTTCCCTGTACAGCAGAACCAGAAATGGGAATTCAGCCGTCAGTGGAGCAGTATTCCAGTGAAATACTTACAACCCCCTCGCCAGATTATCTCTCTCCACTTTCATATGTAGGAGATGCCACAACCCAGCCCTGTCCCTATGGTTCTGTATGGGGCAGGGGTGTGGACACACTGCAGTGCCCTTAGAAATCTCTATATTTGGGGCTAAAAACACAACTCATTTATTTTGAGGAGGTAGCGTGCCACCTGCGCAGGTGGAAGCTGGTGTGTTCATGCGTAGCCAAGACACCATCCATGTGCAACTGAGTCTGGACATCCAGCAAAGGGTTTGCACCAAGGGCTGCCAAAATTCCTGCCCAGGTCAGGCTCCCATGTCTACAGCACCTTCTGAAGTCCTTCCCTCCCAGGGACACAAATGCCAACATGGGGATGTTCTCAGCATTTCCCTCCTAACAAATCCCAGCTGAACCCAAACCCCAGCGCCGTTCCAGCTGCTGAACAGACCCAGCTCTGGCCCAGCTCACACCAGGATAAGCATGTTCAAAATTGGGCACACAGTCTTATTTGGTATCTGGGTTTGCAACAGCAAAAAATCAACAAGTCAGTATTATTCTTGCACCTAGAAATAACGTGGAAGAGCTGCCTGACATACAGTACAGCGGCCTCGATAAAGACAGCTGAGCTGTCTGGAGAAAGCAGTTGGTGCTGCAGCTGCTGGATGAAAAACAAACTGTTTCTGTATTCAGCTCAAAGCAGCATTTGGACTCCTGTCCTGTGCCCTCTTTATTTGCACACCGGGTGATATGTGCATAAACAAGTTCAATTCTAAAAATGGTTGATAAAGGTGACAGAAAAGCTGTGCATTTAATGCTGTGGAGTACCGGTGTGGCCATCAGAAAATAACAATTCGTGCCTACAAAATACTGAGATCCACACATGGAAACAAGGCCACTTAGGAGAGCAGCAGAAGTCCAGTTACACTTCAAACGCAACTCGTTCTGGAGTGGAGGAGGCACTTGTTTTGCCAATTGACAGGGTTGGCAAAAAG